>NC_056744.1:634313861-634456361 GCF_019279795.1 Protopterus annectens | reverse complement strand
TGAAACTGCATCTTCAGCCCTTATAAACCAATTTCATTTGACGTAAGTGCTTGAAGTTAATTCTAAAAGTTTCCTGGTTTTGCATTTTTGTATATTACTACAATGTAGTTATTTACATCCGTGGTGATGCAGCGATAGCGTTGTTGCCTCACAGCAAGAGGTTCTCCCGTTTGATTCTCGGCTGGAATGCGGGGACTGCCTTCTGTGTGGAGTCTGCATGTCCTCCCCGCGGTTGGGTGGGCATTCGAAAGACATGCTTAAATGGGCGTGCCTTCGTTGAAGGTTGAACGTCGAGCTGGCACCTTGGCATTCATGAAAATCTACTGCCAATCATTAGTGGACTGGAGTTCCGCTGTGGTGACTCCTAACCAGGAAAAGCCGAAAAGACAAACAAACTACAATGTAGTTATTTCATAAAATGATGGGCCCATGTACCTCATATGGCAGCTAACAACAGGAAAAAAAAGTCTGGCTGCTCAATGATACCTTAGCAGCCAGACTTTTATCATTGGTATATTCTCAATTTACAACAGGCACGCTGGTTGTGGTGACCAATCAACATGCTCATTTTTTAATGTTAATGGCTAGTCATTGTATAATACAAAATAATCAATTTCAAATCTAAGTGTCCTCTCCTTTCTATAAGTCCACTGACTTTTGTTCCACACAGCTGATTTACCACATTTTATCACACCCTGTATTTTTTACATCTTTCCCTTTCTTTTTACATCTTCCGCTCAAATCACAATTAAAGCCCCTGCAATAATAATTTTCATGTTAACAGCCACATCGTCTAATATTTGATGAAACAGATTCTCTCTTTCCTTGATAGTTATATATGCATGTAATGCTATAATTCTATAAACATGTTCTCTCCACCTCATATCCACAACAGTTAACCTTCCCATCCTTGCCCACATTATGTCTAATATTTTCACTGCTTTTACACAACACAGCCATTTCAGAACAACATTCACTTCATAATTTCCATATTATATTTCCACCCCACATTTTTTGTTTGCAGTCTTTCTTCACTTGTCAGATATCTTACATCCTCATAATAACATCCACATCACATTTAGCATACCATCCAGTATGTTGAGCCTTCTTACAGTGTTAATATAATGCTCACATTCATGGAAAGTAGTTTAAAAGTGTTTCTTTTCATTATTTTTAAGTTTAGGGGAAATGCTTATTTTTACTGTTTCCCCAGTTGAATATTTTCCCTGGGTTTATATGCAACTAATCCTTGATCCTCAGAATCAGATTTTTCACTAGCTAGAACTTCAAAAAATATTGGTATTAATCTCTTCTCCTGAGTTCTCTTCCTCCATGCACTCTCTCTCTCTCTCCTCATTTTTCCCATCCATATGCTTTTCATCTTATACAGTTTCTTCTTCATCTAGCTCACCCTCTCAGCAAGCTCTTGTTATTCTTCCTCATATATTTTTTCCCTTCCTCTTCATTTTCATTATTTTTTTTCTATTCAGAATCCATCCAAAATGTCCCTTTTTGTATAATACTTGCATTCAGGCAGACACTTTCTTGCTGTATGTATTTTTTCCCCAGAATGGTTACATTGCACCTTCTCACAATCAATTAAATGAGAAACGTCCCCACAAAAAATATATGATTTAGACTGACCAGCATATTTTAATGTTCCTCTATGACCAGCCACAATAATAACACTTAGCAAGTGTTTCACCAGGTTATTTTCACATTTCTAATAAGCTTCCAGTCTCTACCCTCTATTTCATAAGTTTCTCTCATCCTGCACTGCATGCCTTATTTATTTATTTATTTATTTTTATTTTATTTTATTTATAGACATTTGATAACCTGGAAAGTCTGACTGGTAGAAGCCCATTATCAGCAGAGGCCACGGGGAAAGCTCCAAAGTATTACAAAACATTTTAAGAATAAGAACCATCTACAGTTTAAATAACTATACCAGATAAACATAATATGAAAACATTGGTTAGGAATAGATACACATTATAAGACATCAATTTAACATTCAGAGAAAGTTAAGCCAGTTTAAAGAGAAATTAAAGGCAAGTTAGTATACTACAGACAAGAATTGCAATATAAAGTGAGAGAAAAGCAGGTTTATGGTATATAGATATATATATATGTGTGTGTGTGTGTGTGTGTGTGTGTGTGTGTGTGTGTGTGTGTGTGTGTGTGTGTGTGTGTGAGAACTTAATAGAAGTAAGGAAGTGAGTGAAGTAGAGAAAGTAAGGAAGTGTAAGGTATGAAGAGGTACTTGCTCACATTTAGGGATATAGTTTATCCTGGTGTTTTAGCACCGTCATCTTCAAGTTCATCAGTTTAAATTGCAAAGTAACATTGTTTTTAGCATTCAGGTTACTACCAGAAAACAAATAATTGTTCCACATATAAATTCTGTTTGTTACACAAAGGGCTACAAATGGAAGTAGATTTTCAATGTACTAATGACTTACAGTATTACAAAATGATTTCTGACAGTAAAGTTTACAGTTTTTGTAACTTACTCCTTCATGAAGACCATATTAAACTTTTTTAAAAAGGTATTTTGTTTATCCCTGCTTTTAGAAGGGATACATGTAGGTTATTGATAGAGCTCAAACTTTTTTGCAGGAAGTTGAATTTTTGTTTATTATACCATTCAGATAATGAAGGTCATGCAGATACCATATCCTTCCTCAACCCTTTCCCCCCAGTGGAGCTCTTTTGAGTTTGTACTACAACTTCCAGTAGGTATGGTCTGAGACTTAAAAAAAAATAAGTTATCACCTCACAGTTCAAACAAATGTTCATATCTCTAAAACTATAAGGATTACTAAGAAACTATCAATGGCAAACTGTTCATCTCAAAATAACCTTTACAATGATTGAATTCTTTCAGTTCTAGATCTGAACCTAGATTTTGTAAGCCATGATAACCATATTAAATATTTTATTTATTATTTTATTTATTGCATTTGTTTACTGGGAAGGTCCACTGGGCCTAGAATGAGCCCATTTTCAGTGGAGGCCCAAGGAGAAAAGTTTCACATTTAATTACATACAAAGAAATGTTGGTCACAATACAGAGTATGTCAAACAGTAGTAGTACATTAAAATAAAATTAATAACAACAGTGAATCATGGTATTATTTATTTAATTATTTATTTACATTTGTTGACCGGGAATGTCCGACTGGATGCAGGTCCATTTTCAGCAGAAGCCTGGGGAGAAAAGCTCCACAAATTAAAATATTACAGACATAGTTACAGATGAAGAATCCTAGCAATTAAAATATTACAAACATAGTTACAGATGAAGAACATAGTACATTCAGTAGATAACTAGCATCTGTTCTATCCACGAAGTCATAGCAGATATCAACAATTGTTACAATAAGATGTTACTGCCATATAATAAGTAGATAGGCATGGAAGTATCAGAGCTTGCTGTAATCAAAGGTAGTTTGTGGGGTGGAAGAGAGGTAGAGGGTAGATGGAGTAGGAGAAGTTAGAGGGGAGAGTTACAAGGGCATAGCCAGCAAGTTTTTGGGTGCACTTTAAGTAAAGCTTTGAAGTGGTTGCATGATGGTAGAGAGGTTATTGTGGGGGCGGGGGTGTTCCATAATTTGGCTATAGTGCTGGAGAATAGTGCTTCTCCAGCAGTGTTATTGGCTCTAGTAACCTGCAATTGATTTTTGTTGCTGGATCGTAGTGGTCTGATGGTGAGATAGGGTTGGAGTAGATACTGGAGGGATGGGACCTTTAGAGGATGGTTAACCAGTTTGTGGGCAAGTGCGAGTTGATACCATTGAAGGAGGTGAGGGAGTTCTAGCCAGCCTAGTTCAGTAAGTGAGAGACACTGGTGACTGTGGTAGGATGTCCCGGTGGTGAATTTGGCAATTTTGTTGTAGCAGGTCTCGAGTTTATTTAGATTGTATTGATTTAGGTTGGTATATATTGGAGAGACATAAAGTAGGGTGGAGATATGGTGCAAATTTGCAAATGAAATCCTAGTTGCTTTGGTGAGGAGTTGCTTATTTCTGTATAAGGCTCCTAGTTTTTGGTGGTATTTGTTTATGGTCATGGATATGTGAATGTCAAATTTGAGATTGTTGTCTATTTCAACTCCTAGCAATTTGGTGAGATCTGTTGTGTGGATAGTGGTGTTGTCTTTTGCTGTGATGTCAGTGACAGTTTTTTTGAGTATGTTTAGTGGGTTCAAAGATGAGGAGTTTAGTTTTGTTTGGGTTGAGTATTAACTGGGCATAGGATAGCCAAGTTTCAACAGAGGAAAAGGCATCCTGTGTGACCTTTTGCAGTTCAGGTAGGGACTGGGCTGAGCAGATGATGGTTGAGTCATCTGCATATTGTATGAGTGTGCCATGTTTGGTGGCAGAGGCTAGATTATTGGTGAAAATAGAGAAGAATAGGGGTCCAAGGATGGATCCTTGGGGAACACCAATAGAGACAGGTATTTGGGGAGATATGTCATTTTGCCATACAACAGACTGCTGGCGGTCAGACAGGTAACTTTGAAACCAGTTGGTGACTGATTGAGAAAAGGATAGGTTATTGAGTACATTGAGGAGTTGTTTGTGTGGGACCATGTCAAATGCTTTAGATAAGTCTAGGAAAGTAGCAGAGGAGAGATATCCATTGTTTTTATGGTGAAGGATAGTGTTAGTAAAAGAGAGTAAGGCAGTGGTGGTGCTATGGTTTGTTCAGAAACCATGTTGAGTATTAGAAAGGAGGTTGTTAGTAAGGAGGTAGTCTGAGATTTGAGAGTGAATGCATCTCTCTAGTATTTTGGAGAGTGGAGATAGAATCGCTATGGGGCGGTAGTTGGTTAGCTCTGTATGGTATAAATGTAGAAATAGAAAATAGAAATACATTCAAATAACATAAGTATAAATGTATATGCAGAATTTTTAGCAGGGAGGAGAATTCACTTAAGGATAAGAATAGAAGGAGACAGATGGGCAAAGTAGGGAATAAGCAAGCTAAAGTGGCAGTGGCTGGAATGAGTATAGTAGAGAGAAGGATAGGATATACCAGTAATTAAATGTAGAAGAGTAAGGTTCCAGTGAGGGAAGTCAGGTTTTGAGGTTATTTGTTAGGGTGCAGGTGCATAGCCAGTGAGAGGAGAGATGTATTCTGAAGGATTTCTTAAAAGAAACAGGACTACTGATAGTCCTGATTGAAGGTGGGAGATTATTCCATAGCTTAGAGACAGTAAAAGAATACATTTGGCCTGCTTATAGCTTAGATTTATTAACAGTCAGTAACATTTTGTTTTCAGACCTAAGGTGTCAATTAGGATGGTACACAGTCAATATGGAGGAGAGGGAGAGGAATGGGCAAGTTACTGGCTAGTAAATAAGTTTATGGGCAGTAGTCAATTGTAGATAATTGAGATACTTTGGGAATTCGAGACAATTTAGTTGACGTAGAGAGGAACAGTGGTGGGTAGAGAGTTTTGCATTTGTAACAAATTTGGCAACTTTGTTGTAGCATGAGTTGAGTTTTGTTTTCAGGGAAGACTGAAGATTGGTGAGGTTGGGGGCACCATATAAGAGAGTTGGAAGCAGGAAAGATGAGACAAGAGCCTTTTTAGCAGAGAGGCTAAGAAAACAGTAGTGCCTACAAACAGCTTCTAGCTTTTGATGGGCTTTTTTTATGTTACTGTGGATGGAAAGGTCAAAAGTTAAGTTACCATTAATGGTAACACCAAGCAATTTGGTACTAGGGACAACTTCAATGATAGTGAAATATGAATTATGAAATTTATAATAAAAATAAATATAATATATGAAATTTATATTGTTGTATAAGCAGTTTATGATATCTCAGTAACCCTTCAAAAAACACATATACTGCCAGAAGAATGTTCTTCATACTGTTGTGAGATTTCATACGACGCTATGCAGTCCTGTCTGTGTCACTTGATCATTGAGATATTTAGAAAAATGAAACAAATTATTACAATGCAAATAGATTGTAAAAAAATGATATCCAATATTTATCTGTACTAGACAGAGGTCAAGCATCCATACATTTGTGTTTGCCAATGTGTAAGCTTTAAGATGAAATCCTTTAATATATGAACAGGCAATATCTGATGCTTAGAGATGTTAGTAGGATCTAACTGCACTAATGCCTGGAGGTGTTACTAGGTTGTAATGAGTTAACTGAAGAAGTATGAAAAATCTGCCTTTGCATACAGCTATTCAGATTTTTGAAAGATTTTATGATGATGATTTTAGGAGATTAGCTTAAAATCATCAATGATTTTTCAATCTGACTAAAGTAAAAAAGTCATTATTACAATAGCCTAGAAATAATGATTTTAGGAGATTAGCTTAAAATCATCAATGATTTTTCAATCTGACTAAAATAAAAAAGTCATTATTACAATAGCCTAGAAATGAGGAAATTAGAATTAGAAAACCTGACACAATAAAGAGGAGTACACTTATCACCATATATCCCAGCTGTTCTTGGCATACCCAAGATACACAAGGACATCAGTATCTCCTCCACATGGCCTATTGTTGCAATAGCTGGTTCTAAAACTGAACCTTTTGCTGTTTTTATTGATAAAATATTAAAGAACATCATAAGCACTAAACTCTTATTCTGAAAGATGCACAGTATTTTCTCAGTAGTTTACTCTACAATCCTCAATTTTTGCGTGTTACTGTAGCTATAATTACTTTGTTAATGGTCTTATCACATGCTATGGGCCTTGAGTGGTATACAGAGAAGAGCTCAATGTTTTTAATGAGCTATGTAAAAGGAATAGTATAAATTTGACTGATTTTATGGAGATAGTGCTTAAATATAAATACTTCTTTTTTGAAGGAGAATACTTTAACCAGCTGATGGGGTAGCCATGGGGGGCACTTGTACACCCATCTTCATCAACTTAATGTAGTTGCCTTGAAAAAAAGAATTTATATTCCCCTTAGAGGTTTTGGACAATATATCCTATTATGGCAGGTTTTTGGATGACATATTTATTATATGGAAAGGTGACCTTAAAAGTTTGGAAGACTTTATGGAGTATATCTCTCAGAATCTCTTTTTTAAAATTCACTTTCGCTACATATCATATACTATCAGCTACTGAGATATTACTATACTGAAAAATAATTTGGAAAATAAGTTTGAATTAACCATTTTCTAGAAGAACACATTTTCTAATTCTTATCTACACTTTGACATTTGTTACTCCATCATCAAAAAAGGAATATGATCAAAAGACAAGTGATATGTTTATCTAGGCTGATCACAGATAACATAAGATATAAAAAGGAAACTGACCTGTTGATGGGTATGTTTAAGAATAGGGAGCACCCTATGGACCTTCTTTTGGAGATGAGAGTTGTGGTTGAGAAATGTAGACATATATGTTTCCAACCATTTTGTGTTATGGGGATCTTAAAGAAAACAATGATAAGCCCCCATACAGGTCCAATAGAGAAAAAGCTATGGCTATACCTTTTTGCTAAGGATGTTAATGATGTCATACAAGTGCTTTTTAGGAATTGGAATCTGGCATTTAAGCCTAAATTTAAAAAGAAATTAGATGAAAAACCTATTGTTGTTTAAAGTAGGGAAAACTATTTATAGGAAATCTTTGATAGGGACAAGGTAGACAAATATCACAACTATAACACCCATAATGGGATTTTTAAATGCAAACATTGCAAATACTGCAGGTATATCAGAGATGAACCCAATATTACAGTATAGAAATATGATAAAACCATTTGGTGTCAAGGTGGGGCATGGGAGAGCAAATTACAATACCATGAATTACTTTGGCAATTAAGGTTAAATGCAATGAATGAACGAGGACTCAATGACGAGTTTCCATAATGAGTGTCTTAAAACCTTGTTCTGCTAAGCTATAACAGTAGTAACTAATTTAAGATCGTTAGATGTAGGTTGATTTGCTACAATTATATTATTGCAATAAAATGCAACAAATGAAATATTTTTATAAACACCATTTTATTTTAGCTTGCAAATGATCATATTTACCCTTTGTTTGGGGGTTGAATATATATCATCATTATATAAAGTTCATATTATTTCTTTCTTTCTTCAACATATATATTTTTAATATATTTTTGCAAAAATTAATTTTAAGTGATGAAATATATATTCAAAGGTACAGTCTAGTCAAGCATACTTAAGTATTTTTTATTTATGGCAATTGCTTCAGATTGAAGTCTTTAACCACATGATTGTGATATATTTTATAAAGGTTGTGGCAAACATCAGATTCCAGTGAAGTTCTTTTTGAATAAAAGTGCTTAATCTTGAATTAAAGTTGATCTGGGAAGTGCCATATGGCAAGTTTTTTGCTTTTTTTCTTTTTTTTACTTTGCAGTGTGGTCAAGCTTAGGTACAGAGACAGCTGTTGTCTGTTAGTATACAGTAGTCTGAGCTGTATAACCACCATGTATGTACAGCACTGAACAGTGTGTAATGTAAATCAACATGTAACAAAGTAGCTATATTACTCCTTATCAAATACTATTATAATAGGCTTTGCCATGCTGGTCAAATATAGTCAATACCTCTTCTTCTCCTCCATTTACTTTTTGCTGATAAAATGTTTCTACAGCTAATTGATGTGTATATTTATTAGAGCTAGGCATTAAATGACATTTTGCTGTCATGTTAGCATAGTATCACTAATGCTCTAATTAATGTAGAATACAAATAAAAATAAAAAATAAATAAATATGCTTGGAGAATTGGGTAAGTAGCATTCACTCTTGTGGTTAACATGGTACCCAGTTACCTATGAGTACCCATTGCATACTTATACAAATGTTTATGTGACTACTAGTAGTAGACATGCTCCAAAGTGTGCAGACAGCAGTGGCCTGCACAAGTAATATAAAATATGTTCAACAAGCATTATGTTTACCAGACTATGTAGCAAAAATATGTACTGTGAGCGTTAAAGCATTGTAATATGATTTAGATAGCAATACCTCTTCTTCTCCTCCATTTACTTTTTGCTGATAAAATGTTTCTACAGCTAATTGATGTGTATATTTATTAGAGCTAGGCATTAAATGACATTTTTGCTGTCATGTTAGCATAGTATCACTAATGCTCTAATTAATGTAGAAAAATTGGTACTCATTTTCTATAATTATTGGGTTATTTTCTACTGCTTTGGAGGCCAGTTCAAAGTAAAGATGTTGTAATTTATACACCCACTTGAACTTCTTATATGTGGATACAGCAGTACAATTGAGATATGTTTAGCTATAGTTTGTACATTACACAAGTCTTTGTCAGATACATGTACTATATGTGTTCTTTTAACATAATTGTAGCCTAACATCATTTTAGCCTTTCCTGATATATGGAAGACATTTTATATAATACCATTACATAAAGGAGGTAAATCTACCAACCCTTCTAACTTCAGGCCCATAGCCATACTCTCTGCCCTATCAGAGATTCTTGAAAAGCGTATTCAGAAACAACTCCTTGACCATCTTCTAAAAGAAAACCTCTTAACCACTTCCCAACATGGCTTTCTCTCAAATCAAAGTACTTCCATAGCACTAATACCCTTCATTCAGAAAATCTCTATATTCCGTGACAACAATAAACTAGTCTCCTGTCTATTGTTTGACCTCTCAAAGGCATTTGACACTGTTTTTCATAACCTACTTCAAACTAAATTATCGCACCTTCATCTCTCCAACTCTGCCCACTCTTGGTTTACTAGCTACCTCTCCAACAGATTTCAGTCTGTAGAATGGCTTTCTGCATTTTCTCCCTTCCTTCCAGTCCAAACTGGTGTGCCCCAAGGCTCCATCTTTGGACCCCTACTATTCAACATTTTCACTAACAACCTATATACTTCCTGTACTCACTCTTCTCTAATAATACCTGCTGATGACTCTACAATAATTTCCTCAACTGACAATCTCCCCCGCCTCCTCTCTCTTACCCAAAAATCTCTTTACTCAGTTGAAAAATGGCTTACATCCAACAAACTCTGACTTAATCCAAATAAGACAAAACTCCTCCTCTTCCTCCCTAAATCTCTCCAACACCTCAACAACATGACTATTAAGGTAGAGCCCCACACCGAACTACTTGGTGCAACTATTGATGGTCAACTAAAATTTGATCTTCACATTGAACAAACTATTTTAAAAACTCATATAAAAGTTGGCCTTCTCTACAGAAACAAAAAAAATTCTCACTAATCAATCAAAACTCTCTCTAGCACAAGCCTATCTACTACCTTTCCTACTATATGCTGCCCCAATCCTTACTAACCTTCAAACGAATCTGTTAACTAAACTTGAACTCACGTACAATGAAATAGCCAGATTTGCATCCAATCACCCCTATTGCACTCACCACTGCCTATCTCTCAAACATCTACACTAGCTAGAATTGCAGCAGCAGCTCCTCCGGCCTCAGCTACATTTGACTCACTCCATTCTAAATCAGTCCAACTCCTGTCCTGGTCTGTCTACTCTTTTATCCTTCTACACTCCTAATCGTACTCTACCCAGTTCTGACCATCACCTACAGGCAACTTATAAGCCCAATAAAAACACTGGCAGACTTCTCTACAGCCACTCTGTTGCCACAGCCTGGAATAAACTGCCCCTGCATGTAAGAACAATCAGTAACACAAACTGTTTCAAAAATGTGTAAGATGGATTATAAATAATTATAATTATATATAATAATAAATACATAAATAATATAAATTAATTTAAATAAGTATAATTATATATAATAATAAATAAATAATATAAATTAATTATTAATGATTAGTATTCATTATTATAAATGAATAATTAATTAATAATTAATGATTAATGATTATAATGTATAATGTATTCTTATACAATGTATAAGAAAAAATGTATGTGATATTTCTTTTTATCTCACTGTATATCACACATTGCACTTTTTTTTGGAGCTTTTCTCCTCGGGTGTCTGCTGAAAAAGGGCATCTGCCTAGTTGGACTAGCCCAGTCAACAAATGTCAAATAAATAAATAATGTGTATTTGCTGACCTGCTCTGGTGAGCAGTGTTGGCATTGTTCCAGTGTTCTGCAGTATTCCACTATTTACAGTATTGGGACCACTGACAGCACCTGCTGGGGACTTCTCTGAGTCCCTCCAGTATAAGCTGGACATCTGTTGCTGCAGGCATCCCCCGCTCTGGTGAACAGTGATGACATCATTACTGTTGCCACAGTGACCTTTTTAACTAATGGGAGGAGGAGCTTGGACAATGGGAGCTGGAGTTCTACACAAACTAGCTGTGACAAGTGGTTCCTTATGCATAGGTATGCATTCTAGTTTATCTACAGTATATGCAGTTCTTTGGGATTATGGATATGACAAAAGGAGGTATTGCCAGCACAGCTAGCTGGAATTTTGTAAATAATTATGTCATTTGTGAATATCAAACTAATTTATATAAGATGCTGGTGTGAGAAATGTATTAAAACTGTATGTCATATAAGATGCTTCTGTTACAAATGTATTAGAACTGTATGTCATGTGTATATCAAACTGCTTTGTACAGATATTTGCGTTGAAAAGATATTTGTAAATTGCTTCTGTTTAAAATGTATCCACAGTGTGCCCTACTGGAAAACAACAGAAATTTGCATGCAATATTGTAACTGTTTAAATGCATATGTTAACATAAGAAACTGGAGGGTTATCCTCAGTCCAGCAAACTTTAAAAAAATATTTGACATTAAATTACCTTATAGGCTAGGCCATAAAGAAGCCGTCTTTCAGGTTTCAACACAACTAGAGACACAATGGCTGGACTAATAAGCTTTCTGTATTGTCTTTAGGGTGAACTAATTGCTACATTGAAAGCATGAAGGAATGCAATTGTTTTATGACTTTCAGCATCTGGCAAAGATCTGTACAAAAGCTCTTGTATGAGTATTTTTACAGGTAGATGCAAAATACTACCAGCTTCAGCAATGGGATTTTGCCTGGGAACTAGAAGTCAGATGAGCAGAAATTATGTCATTATGCAAGCTATCTCAGCAGTAATATTTTAGATATTATTTTGAGAAGTCTCTGAGTGAGACAGGGCATTCTGCATTATGTCTTAGACTTCACAACAACCATTCACCACATATCTGCCTCGCCCTATAGTAAGCTAGTTTCTAGGGAATAGTATAATTCTCTTAGATACAGTTAGGAATATAGCAAAGCTTAGTTTAGACGTTATTTTTCTTTATTTGTGTGAGCCTGTACTGCAATGTTATTTTAAATAGTTCCTGTGGTTTTGAACTCTGATGTCACTGTGAATATATACTTAGTGTTTTTTTGTTCTTTTATTATTTATTATTAAATATATTTAAACCTTTTATTGTGGCTGATCTTTGTAGAGATATTTAAGTTTTGAGAGTACTTACTTATTTATTTAGTGACACTGTGTGGGCCACTCCTAACAGCCTGGCTGTTAATTAAACTACCATTTGTATTAATATTAATATTATACAGTAAAACTGGTCACTCTTTGTTAAGGGCCTTAAAGTAGCTGTGGAGGAGTGACTGGTGGCAGTGGAAACTACCTTATAGTCTGAGCAAAAGGGGGCATATCCAGTAAAACTGTGCCACCCTTTCCCAAGTGTGTGTGTGTGTGTGTGTGTGTGTGTGTGTGTGTGTGTGTGTGTGTGTGTGTGTAAATCAAATCTCAAAGAGTGTGTGTGTCAGCTATTTGGGCAGAAACATGAAGCACTGGTTGGACAGAGAGGGTGTTGGAGGCCTTGGCTTGGTCACTCAGCTAAGATCTCAACACTATACCTGTGCCATTGGGGAGTCTTGCTGGGGATCTGGAGGAAGAGGGAGAAATCAGCCCTGGACTGACTGTGGTCTCTGTGTGCTCTTAAGGGAAACTCCACTTGATGCAGAAAGCTGCATCTGGAAATACTGTGTGTGTGCCTGTTATCTTGTCACTGAACATCCCCCATTGTTGCCAGTGGTGAGGATTGAGGCTCCTTGATTACTGGTTGGCAGTGGTGGGTCATCACAATGGACATTTCTTTCTGTTCTGTTTTTCAGCACCTAGTGAAATAGAACACAACTGACTAATATGGCAGAGGAAGCAAACAAGACTATCAAGGCTTTGTGGTACATATATGGCATTGATGTTATAGCTGTATGTCTGCTAGGCTCCTGCTTCACTGCACGTATTTGCATCTGTTCATTTTCTTATTCTTTCTGTTTTGCTAACCAGGGTAGGGCACTGATCCAAATGGACCATTTTCAGGTTCAACCACTGAGTCTAAAAGAAGGACAATAAACATAAAATCATTGAAACCGTAAACATAAAGCAATAATCAACAGCTGAATTAACATATAACAATAGTATGACAACAAGATATACAAACATTCTTAAGGAATAAAAAAACCTTAAATCACCACAAAGTCCAGCAGCCGTACCACCAAGGCAAATTCACCACAGGACTTTATTAGAACAGGCAAATTGTAAAACTGGTACAGACTCCCCTCTTCAACTCCCATTGGTCTTTTCCAAATCCGAAGACCCTTCAGTACCTGGTTTAATTCTTTGGATTTCAATAAAAACTTGGTATCCAACTGAATTGCGCGATACTTCGTACACAGTTTTTCGTAACTCAAAATCTGTTCCCTTATACAGGGTTTGGCAACCATCCTCCTGTTGGTGTTCGTGTCTCGTACTAACGGCTCATCGAACCAGGAAGTGATGTCAAAACCTCCGTTTGCCTCACTCCCACTCGGTTCCACAACCGCTCCTCCTTGTAAATTGTTCCTAAGCGTGGGAACTAGCAGGTTGCATACGTTCATGCCCTGTACTGTTGTCCACAAGGAATTGTCCCCACCGGTGAATGCAAGGTGAAACACCGCACCTCCGAGTCGGTCGGGCTCACCAGCTCGTTACCAACATTTCCTCTAGTCTCTCCATTAACGTTAATCCCCGCATTTGTCGAATCAGCATCATAAGCTTCGATAAGCTTATTCACAACAACCGCCAGCTCCTTCAAAATTGCCTGCATAGTGAATCCCAAACGCTGACCACGGCAACTGTCCCAGTGGTTTTAAGTGGAAAGAAATAGAACACCCACCAGGGCAGATAAAGATGAAAAACCTTAAATCACCACAAAGTCCAGCAGCCGTACCACCAAGGCAAATTCACCACAGGACTTTATTAGAACAGGCAAATTGTAAAACTGGTACAGACTCCCCTCTTCAACTCCCATTGGTCTTTTCCAAATCCGAAGACCCTTCGGTACCTGGTTTAATTCTTTGGATTTCAATAAAAACTTGGTATCCAACTGAATTGCGCGATACTTCGTACACAGTTTTTCGTAACTCAAAATCTGTTCCCTTATACAGGGTTTGGCAACCATCCTCCTGTTGGTGTTCGTGTCTCGTACTAATGGCTCGTCAAACCAGGAAGTGATGTCAAAACCTCCGTTTGCCTCACTCCCACTCAGTTCCACAACCGCTCCTCCTTGTAAATTGTTCCTAGCGTGGGAACTAGCCGCGGTTGCATACGTTCCTGCCCTGTACTGTTGTCCACAAGGAATTGTCCCCACCGGTGAATGCAAGGTGAAACACCGTACCTCCGAGTCGGTCGGGCTCACCAGCTCGTTACCAACATTTCCTCTAGTCTCTCCATTAACGTTAATCCCCGCATTTGTCGAATCAGCATCATAAGCTTCGATAAGCTTATTCACAACAACCGCCAGCTCCTTCAAAATCGCCTGCATAGTGAATCCACCAAACGCTGACCACGGCAACTGTCCCAGTGGTTTTTAAGTGGAAAAAGAAATAGGAACACCCACGCTGCTGGACTTTGTGGTGATTTAAGGTTTTTTCATCTTTATCTGCCCTTGTGGGTGTTCCTATTTCTTTTTCCACTTAAAAACCACTGGGACAGTTGCCGTGGTCAGCGTTTGGTGGATTCACTATGCAGGCGATTTTGAAGGAGCTGGCGGTTGTTGTGAATAAGCTTATCGAAGCTTATGATGCTGATTCGACAAATGCGGGGATTAACGTTAATGGAGAGACTAGAGGAAATGTTGGTAACGAGCTGGTGAGCCCGACCGACTTGGAGGTGCGGTGTTTCACCTTGCATTCACCGGTGGGGACAATTCCTTGTGGACAACAGTACAGGGCAGGAACGTATGCAACCGCGGCTAGTTCCCACGCTAGGAACAATTTACAAGGAGGAGCGGTTGTGGAACCAAGTGGGAGTGAGGCAAACGGAGGTTTTGACATCACTTCCTGGTTCGACGAGCTGTTAGTACGAGACACGAACACCAACAGGAGGATGGTTGCCAAACCCTGTATAAGGGAACAGATTTTGAGTTACGAAAAACTGTGTACGAAGTATCGCGCAATTCAGTTGGATACCAAGTTTTTATTGAAATCCAAAGAATTAAACCAGGTACCGAAGGGTCTTCGGATTTGGAAAAGACCAATGGGAGTTGAAGAGGGGAGTCTGTACCAGTTTTACAATTTGCCTGTTCTAATAAAGTCCTGTGGTGAATTTGCCTTGGTGGTACGGCTGCTGGACTTTGTGGTGATTTAAGGTTTTTTCATCTTTATCTGCCCTGGTGGGTGTTCCTATTTCTTTTTCCACTTAAAAACCACTGGGACAGTTGCCGTGGTCAGCGTTTGGTGGATTCACTATGCAGGCGATTTTGAAGGAGCTGGCGGTTGTTGTGAATAAGCTTATCGAAGCTTATGATGCTGATTCGACAAATGCGGGGATCAACATTAATGGAGAGACTAGAGGAAATGTTGGTAACGAGCTGGTGAGCCCGACCGACTCGGAGGTGCGGTGTTTCACCTTGCATTCACCGGTGGGGACAATTCCTTGTGGACAACAGTACAGGGCAGGAACGTATGCAACCGCGGCTAGTTCCCACGCTAGGAACAATTTACAAGGAGGAGCGGTTGTGGAACCGAGTGGGAGTGAGGCAAACGGAGGTTTTGACATCACTTCCTGGTTCGACGAGCCGTTAGTACGAGACACGAACACCAACAGGAGGATGGTTGCCAAACCCTGTATAAGGGAACAGATTTTGAGTTACGAAAAACTGTGTAACGGGTATCGCAATTCAGTTGGATACCAAGCTTTTATTGAAATCCAAAGAATTAAACCAGGTACCGAAGGGTCTTCGGATTTGGAAAAGACCAATGGGAGTTGAAGAGGGGAGTCTGTACCAGTTTTACAATTTGCCTGTCCTAATAAAGTCCTGTGGTGAATTTGCCTTGGTGGTATGGCTGCTGGACTTTGTGGTGATTTAAGGTTTTTTGATCTTTATCTGCCCTGGTGGGTGTTCCTATTTCTTTTTCCACTTAAAAACCACTGGGACAGTTGCCGTGGTCAGCGTTTGGTGGATTCACTATGCAGGCGATTTTGAAGGAGCTGGCGGTTGTTGTGAATAAGCTTATCGAAGCTTATGATGCTGATTCGACAAATGCGGGGATTAACGTTAATGGAGAGACTAGAGGAAATGTTGGTAACGAGCTGGTGAGCCCGACCGACTCGGAGGTGCGGTGTTTCACCTTGCATTCACCGGTGGGGACAATTCCTTGTGGACAACAGTACAGGGCAGGAGCGTATGCAACCGGCTAGTTCCCACGCTAGGAACAATTTACAAGGAGGAGCGGTTGTGGAACCGAGTGGGAGTGAGGCAAACGGAGGTTTTGACATCACTTCCTGGTTCGACGAGCCGTTAGTACGAGACACGAACACCAACAGGAGGATGGTTGCCAAACCCTGTATAAGGGAACAGATTTTGAGTTACGAAAAACTGTGTATGCAGTATCGCAATTCAGTTGGATACCAAGTTTTATTGAAATCCAAAGAATTAAACCAGGTACTGAAGGGTCTTCGGATTTGGAAAAGACCAATGGGAGTTGAAGAGGGGAGTCTGTACCAGTTTTACAATTTGCCTGTTCTAATAAAGTCCTGTGGTGAATTTGCCTTGGTGGTACGGCTGCTGGACTTTTTGGTGATTTAAGGTTTTTTCATCTTTATCTGCCCTGGTGGGTGTTCCTATTTCTTTTTCCACTTAAAAACCACTGGGACAGTTGCCGTGGTTAGCGTTTGGTGGATTCACTATGCAGGCGATTTTGAAGGAGCTGGCGGTTGTTGTGAATAAGCTTATCGAAGCTTATGATGCTGATTCGACAAATGCGGGGATTAACGTTAATGGAGAGACTAGAGGAAATGTTGGTAACGAGCTGGTGAGCCCGACCGACTCGGAGGTGCGGTGTTTCACCTTGCATTCACCGTTGGGGACAATTCCTTGTGGACAACAGTACAGGGCAGGAACGTATGCAACCGCGGCTAGTTCCCACGCTAGGAACAATTTACAAGGAGGAGCGGTTGTGGAACCGAAAGTGGGAGTGAGGCAAACGGAGGTTTTGACATCACTTCCTGGTTTGACGAGCCGTTAATGCGAGACACGAACACCAACAGGAGGATGGTTGCCAAACCCTGTAGAAGGTGACAGATATTGAGTTACGGAAAACTGTGTAAGTAGTATCGCACAATTCAGTTGGATACCAAGTTTTTATTGAAATCCAAAGAGTTAAACCAGGTACCGAAGGGTCTTCGGATTTGGAAAAGACCAATGGGAGTTGAAGAGGGGAGTCTGTACCAGTTTTACAATTTGCCTGTTCTAATAAAGTCCTGTGGTGAATTTGCCTTGGTGGTACGGCTGCTGGACTTTGTGGTGATTTAAGGTTTTTTCATCTTTATCTGCCCTGGTGGGTGTTCCTATTTCTTTTTCCACTTAAAAAGCACTGGGACACTTGCCGTGGTCAGCGTTTGGTGGATTCACTATGCAGGCGATTTTGAAGGAGCTGGCGGTTGTTGTGAATAAGCTTATCGAAGCTTATGATGCTGATTCGACAAATGCGGGGATTAACGTTAATGGAGAGACTAGAGGAAATGTTGGTAACGAGCTGGTGAGCCCGACCGACTCGGAGGTGCCGTGTTTCACCTTGCATTCACCGGTGGGGACAATTCCTTGTGGACAACAGTACAGGGCAGGAACGTATGCAACCGCGGCTAGTTCCCACGCTAGGAACAATTTACAAGGAGGAGCGGTTGTGGAACCGAGTGGGAGTGAGGCAAACGGAGGTTTTGACTTCACTTCCTGGTTGGACGAGCCGTTAATGAGACACGAACACCAACAGGAGGATGGTTGCCAAACCCTGTATAAGGGAACAGATTTTGAGTTACGAAAAACTGTGTACGTATTGCAATTCAGTTGGATACCAAGTTTTATTGAAATCCAAAGAATTAAACCAGGTACCGAAGGGTCTTGGTTGGAAAAGACCAATGGGAGTTGAAGAGGGAGTCTGTACCAGTTTTACAATTTGCCTGTTCTAATAAAGTCCTGTGGTGAATTTGCCTTGGTGGTACGGCTGCTGGACTTTGTGGTGATTTAAGGTTTTTTCATCTTTATCTGCCCTGGTGGGTGTTCCTATTTCTTTTTCCACTTAAAAACCACTGGGACAGTTGCCGTGGTCAGCGTTTGGTGGATTCACTATGCAGGCGATTTTGAAGGAGCTGGCGGTTGTTGTGAATAAGCTTATCGAAGCTTATGATGCTGATTCGACAAATGCGGGGATTAACGTTAATGGAGAGACTAGAGGAAATGTTGGTAATGAGCTGGTGAGCCCGACCGACTCAGAGGTGCGGTGTTTCACCTTGCATTCACCGGTGGGGACAATTCCTTGTGGACAACAGTACAGGGCAGGAACGTATGCAACCGCGGCTACTTCCCACGCTAGGAACAATTTACAAGGAGGAGCGGTTGTGGAACCGAGTGGGAGTGAGGCAAACGGAGGTTTTGACATCACTTCCTGGTTCGACGAGCCGTTAGTACGAGACACGAACACCAACAGGAGGATGGTTGCCAAACCCTGTATAAGGGAACAGATTTTGAGTTACGAAAAACTGTGTAAGTATCGCAATTCAGTTGGATACCAAGTTTTTATTGAAATCCAAAGAATTAAACCAGGTACCGAAGGGTCTTGGTTGGAAAAGACCAATGGGAGTTGAAGAGAGGAGTCTGTACCAGTTTTACAATTTGCCTGTTCTAATAAAGTCCTGTGGTGAATTTGCCTTGGTGGTACGGCTGCTGGACTTTGTGGTGATTTAAGGTTTTTTCATCTTTATCTGCCCTGGTGGGTGTTCCTATTTCTTTTTCCACTTAAAAACCGCTGGGACAGTTGCCGTGGTCAGCGTTTGGTGGATTCACTATGCAGGCGATTTTGAAGGAGCTGGCGGTTGTTGTGAATAAGCTTATCGAAGCTTATGATGCTGATTCGACAAATGCGGGGATCAACGTTAATGGAGAGACTAGAGGAAATGTTGGTAACGAGCTGGTGAGCCCGACCGACTCGGAGGTGCGGTGTTTCACCTTGCATTCACCGGTGGGGACAATTCCTTGTGGACAACAGTACAGGGCAGGAACGTATGCAACAGCGGCTAGTTCCACGCTAGGAACAATTTACAAGGAGGAGCGGTTGTGGAACCGAGTGGGAGTGAGGCAAACGGAGGTTTTGACATCACTTCCTGGTTCGACGAGCGTTAATGCGAGACACGAACACCAACAGGAGGATGGTTGCCAAACCCTGTATAATGGAACAGATTTTGAGTTACGAAAAACTGTGCAGTATCAGCAATTCAGTTGGATACCAAGTTTTTATTGAAATCCAAAGAATTAAACCAGGTACCGAAGGGTCTTGGATTTGGAAAAGACCAATGGGAGTTGAAGAGGGGAGTCTGTACCAGTTTTACAATTTGCCTGTTCTAATAAAGTCCTGTGGTGAATTTGCCTTGGTGGTACGGCTGCTGGACTTTGTGGTGATTTAAGGTTTTTTCATCTTTATCTGCCCTGGTGGGTGTTCCTATTTCTTTTTCCACTTAAAAACCACTGGGACAGTTGCCGTGGTCAGCGTTTGGTGGATTCACTATGCAGGCGATTTTGAAGGAGCTGGCGGTTGTTGTGAATAAGCTTATCGAAGCTTATGATGCTGATTCGACAAATGCGGGGATCAACGTTAATGGAGAGACTAGAGGAAATGTTGGTAACGAGCTGGTGAGCCCGACCGACTCGGAGGTGCGGTGTTTCACCTTGCATTCACCGGTGGGGACAATTCCTTGTGGACAACAGTACAGGGCAGGAACGTATGCAACCGCGGCTAGTTCCCACGCTAGGAACAATTTACAAGGAGGAGCGGTTGTGGAACCAAGTGGGAGTGAGGCAAACGGAGGTTTTGACATCACTTCCTGGTTCGACGAGCCGTTAGTACGAGACACGAACACCAACAGGAGGATGGTTGCCAAACCCTGTATAAGGGAACAGATTTTGAGTTACGAAAAACTGTGTATGCATCGCATAATTCAGTTGGATACCAAGTTTTTATTGAAATCCAAAGAATTAAACCAGGTACCGAAGGGTCTTCGGATTTGGAAAAGACCAATGGGAGTTGAAGAGGGGAGTCTGTACCAGTTTTACAATTTGCCTGTTCTAATAAAGTCCTGTGGTGAATTTGCCTTGGTGGTACGGCTGCTGGACTTTGTGGTGATTTAAGGTTTATTCATCTTTATCTGCCCTGGTGGGTGTTCCTATTTCTTTTTCCACTTAAAAACCACTGGGACAGTTGCCGTGGTCAGCGTTTGGTGGATTCACTATGCAGGCTATTTTGAAGGAGCTGGCGGTTGTTGTGAATAAGCTTATCGAAGCTTATGATGCTGATTCGACAAATGCGGGGATTAACGTTAATGGAGAGACTAGAGGAAATGTTGGTAACGAGCTGGTGAGCCCGACCGACTCGGAGGTGCGGTGTTTCACCTTGCATTCACCGGTGGGGACAATTCCTTGTGGACAACAGTACAGGGCAGGAACGTATGCAACCGCGGCTAGTTCCCACGCTAGGAACAATTTACAAGGAGGAGCGGTTGTGGAACCGAGTGGGAGTGAGGCAAACGGAGGTTTTGACATCACTTCCTGGTTTGACGAGCCGTTAGTACGAGACACGAACACCAACAGGAGGATGGTTGCCAAACCCTGTATAAGGGAACAGATTTTGAGTTACGAAAAACTGTGTACGAAGTATCGCGCAATTCAGTTGGATACCAAGTTTTTATTGAAATCCAAAGAGTTAAACCAGGTACCGAAGGGTCTTCGGATTTGGAAAAGACCAATGGGAGTTGAAGAGGGGAGTCTGTACCAGTTTTACAATTTGCCTGTTCTAATAAAGTCCTGTGGTGAATTTGCCTTGGTGGTACGGCTGCTGGACTTTGTGGTGATTTAAGGTTTTTTCATCTTTATCTGCCCTGGTGGGTGTTCCTATTTCTTTTCCACTTAAAAACCACTGGGACAGTTGCCGTGGTCAGCGTTTGGTGGATTCACTATGCAGGCGATTTTGAAGGAGCTGGCGGTTGTTGTGAATAAGCTTATCGAAGCTTATGATGCTGATTCGACAAATGCGGGGATTAACGTTAATGGAGAGACTAGAGGAAATGTTGGTAACGAGCTGGTGAGCCCGACCGACTCGGAGGTGCCGTGTTTCACCTTGCATTCACCGGTGGGGACAATTCCTTGTGGACAACAGTACAGTGCAGGAACATTATGCAACCGCTAGTTCCCACGCCAGGAACAATTTACAAGGAGGAGCGGTTGTGGAACCGAGTGGGAGTGATGCAAACGGAGGTTTTGACATCACTTCCTGGTTCGACGAGCCGTTAGTACGAGACACGAACACCAACAGGAGGATGGTTGCCAAACCCTGTATAAGGGAACAGATTTTGAGTTACGAAAAACTGTGTACGAAGTATTGCGCAATTCAGTTGGATACCAAGTTTTTATTGAAATCCAAAGAATTAAACCAGGTACCGAAGGGTCTTCGGATTTGGAAAAGACCAATGGGAGTTGAAGAGGGGAGTCTGTACCAGTTTTACAATTTGCCTGTTCTAATAAAGTGCTGTGGTGAATTTGCCTTGGTGGTACGGCTGCTGGACTTTGTGGTGATTTAAGGTTTTTTCATCTTTATCTGCCCTGGTGGGTGTTCCTATTTCTTTTTCCACTTTAAAACCACTGGGACAGTTGCCGTGGTCAGCGTTTGGTGGAGTCACTATGCAGGCGATTTTGAAGGAGCTGGCGGTTGTTGTGAATAAGCTTATCGAAGCTTATGATGCTGATTCGACAAATGCGGGGATTAACGTTAATGGAGAGACTAGAGGAAATGTTGGTAACGAGCTGGTGAGCCCGACCGACTTGGAGGTGCGGTGTTTCACCTTGCATTCACCGGTGGGGACAATTCCTTGTGGACAACAGTACAGGGCAGGAACGTATGCAACCGCGGCTAGTTCCCACGCTAGGAACAATTTACAAGGAGGAGCGGTTGTGGAACCGAGTGGGAGTGAGGCAAACGGAGGTTTTGACATCACTTCCTGGTTCGACGAGCCATTAGTACGAGACACGAACACCAACAGGAGGATGGTTGCCAAACCCTGTATAAGGGAACAGATTTTGAGTTACGAAAAACTGTGTAATGCAGTATCGCGCAATTCAGTTGGATACCAAGTTTTTATTGAAATCCAAAGAATTAAACCAGGTACCGAAGGGTCTTCGGATTTGGAAAAGACCAATGGGAGTTGAAGAGGGGAGTCTGTACCAGTTTTACAATTTGCCTGTTCTAATAAAGTCCTGTGGTGAATTTGCCTTGGTGGTACGGCTGCTGGACTTTGTGGTGATTTAAGGTTTTTTCATCTTTATCTGCCCTGGTGGGTGTTCTTATTTCTTTTTCCACTTAAAAACCACTGGGACAGTTGCTGTGGTCAGCGTTTGGTGGATTCACTATGCAGGCGATTTTGAAGGAGCTGGCGGTTGTTGTGAATAAGCTTATCGAAGCTTATGATGCTGATTCGACAAATGCGGGGATTAACGTTAATGGAGAGACTAGAGGAAATGTTGGTAACGAGCTGGTGAGCCCGACCGACTCGAGGTGCGGTGTTTCACCTTGCATTCACCGGTGGGGACAATTCCTTGTGGACAACAGTACAGGGCAGGAACGTATGCAAAGCGGCTAGTTCCCACGCTAGGAACAATTTACAAGGAGGAGCGGTTGTGGAACCGAGTGGGAGTGAGGCAAACGGAGGTTTTGACATCACTTCCTGGTTCGACGAGCCGTTAGTACGAGACACGAACACCAACAGGAGGATGGTTGCCAAACCCTGTATAAGGGAACAGATTTTGAGTTACGAAAAACTGTGTACGAAGTATCGCGCAATTCAGTTGGATACCAAGTTTTTATTGAAATCCAAAGAATTAAACCAGGTACCGAAGGGTCTTCGGATTTGGAAAAGACCAATGGGAGTTGAAGAGGGGAGTCTGTACCAGTTTTACAATTTGCCTGTTCTAATAAAGTCCTGTGGTGAATTTGCCTTGGTGGTACGGCTGCTGGACTTTGTGGTGATTTAAGGTTTTTTCATCTTTATCTGCCCTGGTGGGTGTTCCTATTTCTTTTTCCACTTAAAACCACTGGGACAGTTGCCGTGGTCAGCGTTTGGTGGATTCACTATGCAGGCGATTTTGAAGGAGCTGGCGGTTGTTGTGAATAAGCTTATCGAAGCTTATGATGCTGATTCGACAAATGCGGGATCAACGCGTTAATGGAGAGACTAGAGGAAATGTTGGTAACGAGCTGGTGAGCCCGACCGACTCGGAGGTGCGGTGTTTCACCTTGCATTCACCGGTGGGGACAATTCCTTGTGGACAACAGTACAGGGCAGGAACGTATGCAACGCGGCTAGTTCCCACGCTTAGAACAATTTACAAGGAGGAGCGGTTGTGGAACCGAGTGGGAGTGAGGCAAACGGAGGTTTTGACATCACTTCCTGGTTCGACGAGCCGTTAGTACGAGACACGAACACCAACAGGAGGATGGTTGCCAAACCCTGTATAATGGAACAGATTTTGAGTTACGAAAAACTGTGTGCAGTATCGCGCAATTCAGTTGGATACCAAGTTTTTATTGAAATCCAAAGAATTAAACCAGGTACCGAAGGGTCTTCGGATTTGGAAAAGACCAATGGGAGTTGAAGAGGGGAGTCTGTACCAGTTTTACAATTTGCCTGTTCTAATAAAGTCCTGTGGTGAATTTGCCTTGGTGGTACGGCTGCTGGACTTTGTGGTGATTTAAGGTTTTTTCATCTTTATCTGCCCTGGTGGGTGTTCCTATTTCTTTTTCCACTTAAAAACCACTGGGACAGTTGCCGTGGTCAGCGTTTGGTGGATTCACTATGCAGGCGATTTTGAAGGAGCTGGCGGTTGTTGTGAATAAGCTTATCGAAGCTTATGATGCTGATTCGACAAATGCGGGGATCAACGTTAATGGAGAGACTAGAGGAAATGTTGGTAACGAGCTGGTGAGCCCGACCGACTCGGAGGTGCGGTGTTTCACCTTGCATTCACCGGTGGGGACAATTCCTTGTGGACAACAGTACAGGGCAGGAACGTATGCAACCCGGCTAGTTCCCACGCTTAGGAACAATTTACAAGGAGGAGCGGTTGTGGAACCGGTGGGAGTGAGGCAAACGGAGGTTTTGACATCACTTCCTGGTTCGACGAGCCGTTAGTACGAGACACGAACACCAACAGGAGGATGGTTGCCAAACCCTGTATAAGGGAACAGATTTTGAGTTACGAAAAACTGTGTACGAAGTATCGCGCAATTCAGTTGGATACCAAGTTTTTATTGAAATCCAAAGAATTAAACCAGGTACCGAAGGGTCTTCGGATTTGGAAAAGACCAATGGGAGTTGAAGAGGGGAGTCTGTACCAGTTTTACAATTTGCCTGTTCTAATAAAGTCCTGTGGTGAATTTGCCTTGGTGGTACGGCTGCTGGACTTTGTGGTGATTTAAGGTTTTTTCATCTTTATCTGCCCTGGTGGGTGTTCCTATTTCTTTTTCCACTTAAAAACCACTGGGACAGTTGCCGTGGTCAGCGTTTGGTGGATTCACTATGCAGGCGATTTTGAAGGAGCTGGCGGTTGTTGTGAATAAGCTTATCGAAGCTTATGATGCTGATTCGACAAATGCGGGGATTAACGTTAATGGAGAGACTAGAGGAAATGTTGGTAACGAGCTGGTGAGCTCAACCGACTCGGAGGTGCGGTGTTTCACCTTGCATTCACCGTTGGGGACAATTCCTTGTGGACAACAGTACAGGGCAGGAACGTATGCAACCGCGGCTAGTTCCCACGCTAGGAACAATTTACAAGGAGGAGCGGTTGTGGAACCGAGTGGGAGTGAGGCAAACGGAGGTTTTGACATCACTTCCTGGTTTGATGAGCCGTTAGTACGAGACACGAACACCAACAGGAGGATGGTTGCCAAACCCTGTATAAGGGAACAGATTTTGAGTTACGAAAAACTGTGTACGAAGTATCGCGCAATTCAGTTGGATACCAAGTTTTTATTGAAATCCAAAGAGTTAAACCAGGTACCGAAGGGTCTTCGGATTTGGAAAAGACAATGGGAGTTGAAGAGGGGAGTCTGTACCAGTTTTACAATTTCCCTGTTCTAATAAAGTCCTGTGGTGAATTTGCCTTGGTGGTACGGCTGCTGGACTTTGTGGTGATTTAAGGTTTTTTCATCTTTATCTGCCCTGGTGGGTGTTCCTATTTCTTTTTCCACTTAAAAACCACTGGGACAGTTGCCGTGGTCAGCGTTTGGTGGATTCACTATGCAGGCGATTTTGAAGGAGCTGGCGGTTGTTGTGAATAAGCTTATCGAAGCTTATGATGCTGATTCGACAAATGCGGGGATTAACGTTAATGGAGAGACTAGAGGAAATGTTGGTAACGAGCTGGTGAGCCCGACATACTCGGAGGTGCCGTGTTTCACCTTGCATTCACCGGTGGGGACAATTCCTTGTGGACAACAGTACAGGGCAGGAACGTATGCAACCCAGCTAGTTCCCACGCTAGGAACAATTTACAAGGAGGAGCGGTTGTGGAACCGAGTGGGAGTGAGGCAAACGGAGGTTTTGACATCACTTCCTGGTTTGATGAGCCGTTAATGCAGACACGAACACCAACAGGAGGATGGTTGCCAAACCCTGTATAAGGGAACAGATTTTGAGTTACTAAAACTGTGTGCAGTATCGCGCAATTCAGTTGGATACCAAGTTTTTATTGAAATCCAAAGAATTAAACCAGGTACCGAAGGGTTCTTCGGATTTGGAAAAGACCAATGGGAGTTGAACAGGGGAGTCTGTACCAGTTTTACAATTTGCCTGTTCTAATAAAGTCCTGTGGTGAATTTGCCTTGGTGGTACGGCTGCTGGACTTTGTGGTGATTTAAGGTTTTTTCATCTTTATCTGCCCTGGTGGGTGTTCCTATTTCTTTTGCCACTTAAAAACCACTGGGACAGTTGCCGTGGTCAGCGTTTGGTGGATTCACTATGCAGGCGATTTTGAAGGAGCTGGCGGTTGTTGTGAATAAGCTTATCGAAGCTTATGATGCTGATTCGACAAATGCGGGGATTAACGTTAATGGAGAGACTAGAGGAAATGTTGGTAACGAGCTGGTGAGCCTGACCGACTTGGAGGTGCGGTGTTTCACCTTGCATTCACCGGTGGGGACAATTCCTTGTGGACAACAGTACAGGGCAGGAACGTATGCAACCGCTGGTTCCCACGCTAGGAACAATTTACAAGGAGGAGCGGTTGTGGAACCGAGTGGGAGTGAGGCAAACGGAGGTTTTGACATCACTTCCTGGTTCGACGAGCCATTAGTACGAGACACGAACACCAACAGGAGGATGGTTGCCAAACCGTGTATAAGGGAACAGATTTTGAGTTACGAAAAACTGTATGAAGTATCGCGCAATTCAGTTGGATACCAAGTTTTTATTGAAATCCAAAGAATTAAACCAGGTACCGAAGGGTCTTGGATTTGGAAAAGACCAATGGGAGTTGAAGAGGGGAGTCTGTACCAGTTTTACAATTTGCCTGTTCTAATAAAGTCCTGTGGTGAATTTGCCTTGGTGGTACGGCTGCTGGACTTTGTGGTGATTTAAGGTTTTCATCTTTATCTGCCCTGGTGGGTGTTCTTATTTCTTTTTCCACTTAAAAACCACTGGGACAGTTGCTGTGGTCAGCGTTTGGTGGATTCACTATGCAGGCGATTTTGAAGGAGCTGGCGGTTGTTGTGAATAAGCTTATCGAAGCTTATGATGCTGATTCGACAAATGCGGGGATTAACGTTAATGGAGAGACTAGAGGAAATGTTGGTAACGAGCTGGTGAGCCCGACCGACTCGGAGGTGCGGTGTTTCACCTTGCATTCACCGGTGGGGACAATTCCTTGTGGACAACAGTACAGGGCAGGAACGTATGCAACTGCGGCTAGTTCCCACGCTAGGAACAATTTACAAGGAGGAGCGGTTGTGGAACCGAGTGGGAGTGAGGCAAACGGAGGTTTTGACTTCACTTCCTGGTTCGACGAGCCATTAGTACGAGACACGAACACCAACAGGAGGATGGTTGCCAAACCCTGTATAAGGGAACAGATTTTGAGTTACGAAAAACTGTGTACGAAGTATTAGCAATTCAGTTGGATACCAAGTTTTATTGAAATCCAAAGAATTAAACCAGGTACCGAAGGGTCTTCGGTTTGGAAAAGACCAATGGGAGTTGAAGAGGAGTCTGTACCAGTTTTACAATTTGCCTGTTCTAATAAAGTCCTGTGGTGAATTTGCCTTGGTGGTACGGCTGCTGGACTTTGTGGTGATTTAAGGTTTTTCATCTTTATCTGCCCTGGTGGGTGTTCCTATTTCTTTTCCACTTAAAAACCACTGGGACAGTTGCCGTGGTCAGCGTTTGGTGGATTCACTATGCAGGCGATTTTGAAGGAGCTGGCGGTTGTTGTGAATAAGCTTATCGAAGCTTATGATGCTGATTCGACAAATGCGGGGATTAACGTTAATGGAGAGACTAGAGGAAATGTTGGTAACGAGCTGGTGAGCCCGACCGACTCGGAGGTGCGGTGTTTCACCTTGCATTCACCGGTGGGGACAATTCCTTGTGGACAACAGTACAGGGCAGGAACGTATGCAACCGCGGCTAGTTCCCACGCTAGGAACAATTTACAAGGAGGAGCGGTTGTGGAACCGAGTGGGAGTGAGGCAAACGGAGGTTTTGACATTACTTCCTGGTTCGACGAGCCGTTAGTACAAGACACGAACACCAACAGGAGGATGGTTGCCAAACCCTGTATAAGGGAACAGATTTTGAGTTACGAAAAACTGTGTACGAAGTATCGCGCAATTCAGTTGGATACCAAGTTTTTATTGAAATCCAAAGAATTAAACCAGGTACCGACTGGTCTTCGGATTTGGAAAAGACCAATGGGAGTTGAAGAGGGGAGTCTGTACCAGTTTTACAATTTGCCTGTTCTAATAAAGTCCTGTGGTGAATTTGCCTTGGTGGTACGGCTGCTGGACTTTGTGGTGATTTAAGGTTTTTTCATCTTTATCTGCCCTGGTGGGTGTTCCTATTTCTTTTTCCACTTAAAAACCACTGGGACAGTTGCCGTGGTCAGCGTTTGGTGGATTCACTATGCAGGCGATTTTGAAGGAGCTGGCGGTTGTTGTGAATAAGCTTATCGAAGCTTATGATGCTGATTCGACAAATGCGGGGATCAACGTTAATGGAGAGACTAGAGGAAATGTTGGTAACGAGCTGGTGAGCCCGACCGACTCGGAGGTGCGGTGTTTCACCTTGCATTCACCGGTGGGGACAATTCCTTGTGGACAACAGTACAGGGCAGGAACGTATGCAACCGCGGCTAGTTCCCACGCTAGGAACAATTTACAAGGAGGAGCGGTTGTGGAACCGAGTGGGAGTGAGGCAAACGGAGGTTTTGACATCACTTCCTGGTTCGACGAGCCGTTAGTACGAGACACGAACACCAACAGGAGGATGGTTGCCAAACCCTGTATAATGGAACAGATTTTGAGTTACGAAAAACTGTGTACGAAGTATCGCAATTCAGTTGGATACCAAGTTTTTATTGAAATCCAAAGAATTAAACCAGGTACCGAAGGGTCTTCGGATTTGGAAAAGACCAATGGGAGTTGAAGAGGGGAGTCTGTACCAGTTTTACAATTTGCCTGTTCTAATAAAGTCCTGTGGTGAATTTGCCTTGGTGGTACGGCTGCTGGACTTTGTGGTGATTTAAGGTTTTTTCATCTTTATCTGCCCTGGTGGGTGTTCCTATTTCTTTTTCCACTTAAAAACCACTGGGACAGTTGCCGTGGTCAGCGCTTGGTGGATTCACTATGCAGGCGATTTTGAAGGAGCTGGCGGTTGTTGTGAATAAGCTTATCGGCTTATGATGCTGATTCGACAAATGCGGGATCAACGCGTTAATGGAGAGACTAGAGGAAATGTTGGTAACGAGCTGGTGAGCCCGACCGACTCGGAGGTGCGGTGTTTCACCTTGCATTCACCGGTGGGGACAATTCCTTGTGGACAACAGTACAGGGCAGGAACATATGCAACGCGGCTAGTTCCCACGCTTAGGAACAATTTACAAGGAGGAGCGGTTGTGGAACCGAGTGGGAGTGAGGCAAACGGAGGTTTTGACATCACTTCCTGGTTCGACGAGCCATTAGTACGAGACACGAACACCAACAGGAGGATGGTTGCCAAACCCTGTATAAGGGAACAGATTTTGAGTTACGAAAACTGTGTAAGGCATCGCAATTCAGTTGGATACCAAGTTTTATTGAAATCCAAAGAATTAAACCAGGTACCGAAGGGTCTTCGGATTTGGAAAAGACCAATGGGAGTTGAAGAGGAGTCTGTACCAGTTTTACAATTTGCCTGTTCTAATAAAGTCCTGTGGCGAATTTGCCTTGGTGGTACGGCTGCTCGACTTTGTGGTGATTTAAGGTTTTTCATCTTTATCTGCCCTGGTGGGTGTTCCTATTTCTTTTCCACTTAAAACCACTGGGACAGTTGCCGTGGTCAGCGCTTGGTGGATTCACTATGCAGGCGATTTTGAAGGAGCTGGCGGTTGTTGTGAATAAGCTTATCGAAGCTTATGATGCTGATTCGACAAATGCGGGGATTAACGTTAATGGAGAGACTAGAGGAAATGTTGGTAACGAGCTGGTGAGCCCGACCGACTCGGAGGTGCGGTGTTTCACCTTGCATTCACCGGTGGGGACAATTCCTTGTGGACAACAGTACAGGGCAGGAACGTATGCAACCGCGGCTAGTTCCCACGCTAGGAACAATTTACAAGGAGGAGCGGTTGTGGAACCGAGTGGGAGTGAGGCAAACGGAGGTTTTGACATCACTTCCTGGTTCGACGAGCCGTTAGTACGAGACACGAACACCAACAGGAGGATGGTTGCCAAACCCTGTATAAGGGAACAGATTTTGAGTTACGAAAACTGTGTACGAAGTATCGCTGCAATTCAGTTGGATACCAAGTTTTATTGAAATCCAAAGAATTAAACCAGGTACCGAAGGGTCTTCGGATTTGGAAAAGACCAACGGAGTTGAAGAGGAGTCTGTACCAGTTTTACAATTTGCCTGTTCTAATAAAGTCCTGTGGTGAATTTGCCTTGGTGGTACGGCTGCAGGACTTTGTGGTGATTTAAGGTTTTTCATCTTTATCTGCCCTGGTGGGTGTTCCTATTTCTTTTCCACTTAAAACCACTGGGACAGTTGCCGTGGTCAGTGTTTGGTGGATTCACTATGCAGGCTATTTTGAAGGAGCTGGCGGTTGTTGTGAATAAGCTTATCGCTTATGATGCTGATTCGACAAATGCGGGATTAACGTTAATGGAGAGACTAGAGGAAATGTTGGTAACGAGCTGGTGAGCCCGACCGACTCGGAGGTGCGGTGTTTCACCTTGCATTCACCGTTGGGGACAATTCCTTGTGGACAACAGTACAGGGCAGGAACGTATGCAACCGCTAGTTCCCACGCTTAGAACAATTTACAAGGAGGAGCGGTTGTGGAACCGAGTGGGAGTGAGGCAAACGGAGGTTTTGACATCACTTCCTGGTTCGACGAGCCGTTAGTACGAGACACGAACACCAACAGGAGGATGGTTGCCAAACCCTGTATAAGGGAACAGATTTTGAGTTACGAAAAACTGTGTACGAAGTATTGCGCAATTCAGTTGGATACCAAGTTTTTATTGAAATCCAAAGAATTAAACCAGGTACCGAAGGTTCTTCGGATTTGGAAAAGACCAATGGGAGTTGAACAGGGGAGTCTGTACCAGTTTTACAATTTGCCTGTTCTAATAAAGTCCTGTGGTGAATTTGCCTTGGTGGTACGGCTGCTGGACTTTGTGGTGATTTAAGGTTTTTTCATCTTTATCTGCCCTGGTGGGTGTTCCTATTTCTTTTTCCACTTTAAAACCACTGGGACAGTTGCCGTGGTCAGCGTTTGGTGGAGTCACTATGCAGGCGATTTTGAAGGAGCTGGCGGTTGTTGTGAATAAGCTTATCGGCTTATGTTGCTGATTCGACAAATGCGGGGATTAACGTTAATGGAGAGACTAGAGGAAATGTTGGTAACGAGCTGGTGAGCCTGACCGACTTGGAGGTGCGGTGTTTCACCTTGCATTCACCGGTGGGGACAATTCCTTGTGGACAACAGTACAGGGCAGGAACGTATGCAACCGCGGCTAGTTCCCACGCTAGGAACAATTTACAAGGAGGAGCGGTTGTGGAACCGAGTGGGAGTGAGGCAAACGGAGGTTTTGACATCACTTCCTGGTTCGACGAGCCATTAGTACGAGACACGAACACCAACAGGAGGATGGTTGCCAAACCGTGTATAAGGGAACAGATTTTGAGTTACGAAAAACTGTGTACGAAGTATCGCGCAATTCAGTTGGATACCAAGTTTTTATTGAAATCCAAAGAATTAAACCAGGTACCGAAGGGTCTTCGGATTTGGAAAAGACCAATGGGAGTTGAAGAGGGGAGTCTGTACCAGTTTTACAATTTGCCTGTTCTAATAAAGTCCTGTGGTGAATTTGCCTTGGTGGTACGGCTGCTGGACTTTGTGGTGATTTAAGGTTTTTTCATCTTTATCTGCCCTGGTGGGTGTTCCTATTTCTTTTTCCACTTAAAAACCACTGGGACAGTTGCTGTGGTCAGCGTTTGGTGGATTCACTATGCAGGCGATTTTGAAGGAGCTGGCAGTTGTTGTGAATAAGCTTATCGAAGCTTATGATGCTGATTCGACAAATGCGGGGATTAACGTTAATGGAGAGACTAGAGGAAATGTTGGTAACGAGCTGGTGAGCCCGACCGACTCGGAGGTGCGGTGTTTCACCTTGCATTCACCGGTGGGGACAATTCCTTGTGGACAACAGTACAGGGCAGGAACGTATGCAACTGCGGCTAGTTCCCACGCTAGGAACAATTTACAAGGAGGAGCGGTTGTGGAACCGAGTGGGAGTGAGGCAAACGGAGGTTTTGACATCACTTCCTGGTTCGATGAGCCGTTAGTACGAGACACGAACACCAACAGGAGGATGGTTGCCAAACCCTGTATAAGGGAACAGATTTTGAGTTACGAAAATACTGTGTACGAAGTATCGCGCAATTCAGTTGGATACCAAGTTTTTATTGAAATCCAAAGAATTAAACCAGGTACCGAAGGGTCTTCGGATTTGGAAAAGACCAATGGGAGTTGAAGAGGGGAGTCTGTACCAGTTTTACAATTTGCCTGTTCTAATAAAGTCCTGTGGTGAATTTGCCTTGGTGGTACGGCTGCTGGACTTTGTGGTGATTTAAGGTTTTTTCATCTTTATCTGCCCTGGTGGGTGTTCCTATTTCTTTTCCACTTAAAACCACTGGGACAGTTGCCGTGGTCAGCGCTTGGTGGATTCACTATGCAGGCGATTTTGAAGGAGCTGGCGGTTGTTGTGAATAAGCTTATCGGGCTTATGATGCTGATTCGACAAATGCGGGGATTAACGTTAATGGAGAGACTAGAGGAAATGTTGGTAACGAGCTGGTGAGCCCGACCGACTCGGAGGTGCGGTGTTTCACCTTGCATTCACTGGTGGGGAAAATTCCTTGTGGACAACAGTACAGGGCAGGAACGTATGCAACCGCGGCTAGTTCCCACGCTAGGAACAATTTACAAGGAGGAGCGGTTGTGGAACCGAGTGGGAGTGAGGCAAACGGAGGTTTTGACATCACTTCCTGGTTCGACGAGCCGTTAGTACGAGACACGAACACCAACAGGAGGATGGTTGCCAAACCCTGTATAAGGGAACAGATTTTGAGTTACGAAAAACTGTGTACGAAGTATCGCGCAATTCAGTTGGATACCAAGTTTTTATTGAAATCCAAAGAATTAAACCAGGTACCGAAGGGTCTTCGGATTTGGAAAAGACCAATGGGAGTTGAAGAGGGGAGTCTGTACCAGTTTTACAATTTGCCTGTTCTAATAAAGTCCTGTGGTGAATTTGCCTTGGTGGTACGGCTGCTGGACTTTGTGGTGATTTAAGGTTTTTTCATCTTTATCTGCCCTGGTGGGTGTTCCTATTTCTTTTTCCACTTAAAAACCACTGGGACAGTTGCCGTGGTCAGCGTTTGGTGGATTCACTATGCAGGCGATTTTGAAGGAGCTGGCGGTTGTTGTGAATAAGCTTATCGAAGCTTATGATGCTGATTCGACAAATGCGGGGATTAACGTTAATGGAGAGACTAGAGGAAATGTTGGTAACGAGCTGGTGAGCCCGACCGACTCGGAGGTGCCGTGTTTCACCTTGCATTCACCGGTGGGGACAATTCCTTGTGGACAACAGTACAGGGCAGGAACGTATGCAACCGCGGCTAGTTCCCACGCTAGGAACAATTCACAAGGAGGAGCGGTTGTGGAACCGAGTGGGAGTGAGGCAAACGGAGGTTTTGACATCACTTCCTGGTTCGACGAGCCATTAGTACGAGACACGAACACCAACAGGAGGATGGTTGCCAAACCCTGTATAAGGGAACAGATTTTGAGTTACGAAAAACTGTGTACGAAGTATCGCGCAATTCAGTTGGATACCAAGTTTTTATTGAAATCCAAAGAATTAAACCAGGTACCGAAGGGTCTTCGGATTTGGAAAAGACCAATGGGAGTTGAAGAGGGGAGTCTGTACCAGTTTTACAATTTGCCTGTTCTAATAAAGTCCTGTGGTGAATTTGCCTTGGTGGTATGGCTGCTGGACTTTGTGGTGATTTAAGGTTTTTTCATCTTTATCTGCCCTGGTGGGTGTTCCTATTTCTTATTCCTAAGGAATATATTGTTCCATTTTATATTTACAATTTTTAAAACTATTTTTATTAGACAGAAAACATTGGGGGATGGGAAATGGAGAATAGCAATGCGGAGGGTGAAAGAGATGGTGGTGGGATTAAACAAGGGTTGCTTGATAGAAGGAGAAAAAGTTGTGGTTGATGTGAGGTGAGACAATTTAGAATGGGTGGTGGTTTTTGAAGTGTGAGAATGAAGGTGTGTTCTGTGTGGTTCTGTGGATTGAATGGATGTGACAGATTATGGGACTGAATCCACAGCTTACAACCTCATTTTGCTTTATGTGTCACATATGTTGTCACTGCAGGCTGAACTGTTTTATTGCCAGCTTACTGACATGGATTTTTTACAGTGGCATTTGCCCACCATCCCAGGTATCATCCTCTAATTTGGACACAAATTAGTTTGTGTCATTCAGTCTTACATCCATGACTCTTGTCCCTGCCCTTCATAGACAATGTTCTGATCAGTATCTCATGCCCTTCTCTTCTACTTACCATTTCACCACCCCTGCCTGTGCTAGTTACATGCGTTATACCAGACTGTCAGCTGATGCCTCATAGTGGCCGGCTTATTTCCTAGCTCATTATTACTGACAGGTTTCAGAGTCATTTTAAACTTAATTATATGGCAGTGTACACATGTCACAGTCTCCACAGTGCCATACACTGCACTGCACCATTTAGTTTGCCATGCCTGCCACCTGCAAGCTGGGTCTGAGGTGCTGAGCAGTTCATTTTCAGGGGGTTGTTCAACCCAAGTTTACCATCCTTTGTGGTCACACTGATTGCAACTCATGCACTGCTCATATATCCTATACATGAGGTTATTCCATCCATGCTCATGAGTCAAATCTGCCTTTAATGGAACACCTATGAAAAACTACCGCCATTCATGTGGCATTTACTCCTGCCTCTTGGGGTGCACATAGCTTTTTGGTACCTTTGTATAAGGCCTCTATATTGTTTTGGTTTGTTTTTTTTTTCATTGCATACTTAACAGTATTTTACTCCTGCAGGGACATACTGCTACCTAAGGTAGAGCACATTATTGATGATTTATTTTACTTCAGTGTTTCTCTCTTTATTACTGTCTTATTCTTTTTTGTTTAATTTATCATCTGATATTTTGTTTCTCTCCATTTGTGAATATATTTTATGCAGTTTCAGCTGAAGCAGGGAATGCCATGTGGCAGTAATCACTACATCCTGCACCTGCTTTGCCAGCAACTGCTATGGCCTCAGTAGTCTCCACATCCATCACTTTACAGGGTGATATAGGTCATACAGCTGGCAGGCACCTGAAGGGGTCTCTGGTTCCCACTCGTGGTTTATCTCACATTGGGGTTGTGGGCTCCTTATTAGCTGGCTTCATCAGTTGGTCTCTTCTTGTCACTTATTAAGAGGTAGAAGGCTTGGTGTATGACCTTGGTAGACTGGCAAGCTCCTTATTATAATTACTAAATTCAGTGCTACAATGTAGCTTAGTGTATTAGTAAGTGTAGCATTCATTTAAATAGCCACATTGCCTACAGCTTTGTACACGGATGCTAGTACTTCACTTGCACCCCCTTGTCAACTACCAATCACGCTACCAAACAACTTTCCCCTGGGACAGCCACCCCTTTTACCCATCCAAATTATAGCTCAGACCTTTTTCATTGGTAAATATTCTTTGATAACAATACATTGGGTAGATTATTATTCAAATTATATTGAATGAGCTCAGGAAGGACAAATAGAGGCATCCTCCTTAAATTGGTAAATTTGTTTTGCTACAATAAAGAAAATCAGAATGACAGTTTTAAACATGAAGCACGTTTCTTACCAGTCAATGTTTCACACACTGGTAGTTCTGATGACAACCAGTGAATAACAAAATACTATGTATGCAACCTCTAGATAGTAGGCATTCACTTATCATTTTCACAGAGTTCTTATTATAATGTAATTTGCCTGTGGATTTGCTGGAGGGCTACTTGTCTGAATATAAATTCCATAATTCTGAGCCTGCAGTAAGAAACAGATCATGAAGCTGCAATGCAAGACAATGTAAATGAATGGGGCTAAAGATGCACAGGCAAACAGCAGGTGTTAATCATTCAAAATGTCAATCACAGAGTGCTTCCACTATGGCTAGCAATCCAGGGAAGAGTCAGTTTGACCTCTGTCTGTCCATTTTTTGTCATTATCTTCTTTTTACTGAATGCTACAGAAACATGTATTAAAATGTATTGACTTGGACAGATACTGATGCATTATTTGTGGCAACATCACACTACCACAGTCACTCTCTTATTGAAAAAATAAATTCCTAGCCCATCAGTCCTAAAACACCTTAGAAGTTATTTTATGGGTTTTTCCCATTGTAGTCTCACTCAAAGCCTTTGGACTAGATTCTAAAAGGACTTTGGTACAGAGTAACACACCAAACTGATTAACTGATCCACATACAAATCCAAATGTCAGGGCTACACTGTCATATTTCAACATATTCCAATGGGGACTGGCACAGCTCTACACCCACTTCACCTCTGGTTCACATTTCTGAAATAATTTGGTATTACACTTTGGCAAGGCTTGCCAATGTACAAGGTCAAATCAGGGGCAAAGTCCAGTGAAATAAATGGTCTTCTTGATGAGGTGAATGCTTCATATGCATGCAGTACTAGGGTCCTGCAGACAGTACCTGATGAAAACCAGAGTGCCTTCATTACTTTTTCTACCTACAGGCAGAGGCACATTAGAAGTTTCCAGAGCTGGGAGCTGACACTGGAATCACCCAAGTGCATGGCTGAACTCCTTTGTTGAAGTCCCACTTACTGTTCTACTCAAAATAACATTAATCCATTGTAGCTAGTGGCCCTGCATGACTGTCTTTCTTTCGAGATGGTGTGAATGCAGGCATAACAACCATCCTGACCTTTGTGCCTAATTACCCAGTCTGCCTATAGTAGCTGAACTTTGAACTTGGTGGTGCATACATTTCTTTGCCTACAATCCCAGGTCTGACAAACAGATGGAGTTGTTATGCCTGAGAACTTGACCCAGACTTTGTGGCCCTGCCAAATCTTCAGTCACTGACATTAGGGTTACCATCTGTCCCTCTTTGCAAGGAATATATTTTATGCAGTTTCAGCTGAATCAGAGAATGTGTGGGCAGTTGTGTCTTGTGAAAAACAAAAAAACTAAAAAATGGCAAATGGCCTGAGATTTTAGGAGAAAAAAGTTATTTTGCATCTGAAATAAATGTCATATGAAATAGTATATGAAACTCAAATGCTACAAGAATAAGCTTTCATTTTGGCAAAAAAGTGAAGTTCCGGCCTTTGCTCTTGCTGTGGGTATATTTTTGTCCTGAACAATCTCACATTTCTACAAAAATTCCCACTTTGGGCATTTGAAAAGGTGGCAACCCTATGTACTGTTATCAATATTCTCACACTCAGTAATGAGGCTTAGTAATGTAGAATGTTAGAAAATCTCATTGCATAGTCTTAGGAGAGCAACACTACATTCCACTGAATATCTTGACATTGCATAGTATTGTAATAAGTGAAGTCCACCTCCCAGTTTGATGTCATCTCTAGGGATGGTTAGAGTTTGTGTTCAGTGTAGTGAAAGTGGGATGGAAGAAGCTATACACTTTCAATATGTCAGCATTTTGGATTAAGGTCCATTAAGTATACATTTTTTTTGAAGTCATCTTCTCAAGCTGGTTCAATAAGAGTAAAAGCAAAAACATGCGTGAACCTGAAAACTGTTGAAACTACAAAGGAATACATAATAAACAATAAATAATAAAACTTCAGTGTGACTGTATATTACTGCCAACCACTATGACTTGCTTTATTTTATTCAGTTTGTGGGAAACATGCACTGAAGGAAAATACATTGTGCCAGATTCATTAACAGCTACAAGAAGTGTTGCAATTGTGTTGCTAACATGATAGCATGCTATTTGGTATTCATTAAGCTGCTCTACATGACATGTAGAGATGCCAAGCACAGATAAATGACATAATTTGCTAATAGCATAAAAAGCCAAATTAGATGCCAATTAATCAATCCAACATGATGGAGCTATATTATGCTGTATGTGCTACAAGCTTTAAATCGGGGTGTTACTGTTCTTGCTGCCAGACAATAGGCAAAAAGAAGAAGGGTGTTTAGACCCCATTTCACTTATCATGGATTGCATGAAACAGAAATTGTTGAGAGATACAGAGTGGACTGGGAAACAGTGGTGGAAATATGCAACCTTTGCCACTGCCACCTCAGGCCACAGGGAAATCCTGTTCCACTGGAAACAAAGGTATGTTTAGCATATTTATGTATACTAGATACTGGTACTTTCCAGAGGCCCACAGGGGATATATTAGAAGTGTCACAGGTATCAGACTCTAAAATATTGCATCAGTTTTTAAATGCAATGCTACTGCATGCAAGGGGGCATATCTGTTTCACATGGACTCCACAGAAGGATGCAGGAATTCTATGCAGTAGCATATCCCCCTGAAGTGTTGAGGGCCATAGATTGCAAACACATAGAAATAAAACCCCTGCCCAGTGAAAAGGGAAGGAGGTACATCAGCTGAAGATGTTTCCACTCCATAAACTGTCAGGTTGTCTGAAATGCCTAATGGATCATCTACAATGGCTGTGCAAGTAACCCAGGTAGTTTCCACATTTCACACATATGACATACTTGTGAGCTGTGCACCTGGTATGTTGGGAGTGACATTCCTCAAGGGTATCTAGTGAGGGATGGGGGTTGTGTACTGGAGCCATGGCTCATATAACCCATGAGAAACCCACACAACTCCTCTTAGCAAAGATACATTGAGGCCCATGATCAAACTAGGGATATCATAGTATGTGTGCTTGTTTTACTTAAATGAAGGTTCCATATTCACATCAGGAGGTGTACTACTGTATGGGTACCTATACTAAAATAATTACAGTCTGTGCCATGTTACACAATATAATACTCAGGAAACAGCTTCAAAAAGGACAGCAAGGGGCAGGACCACAGTTTCAAGGACTACAGGCAGGGCCAGCAGCAGGCACAGATGATGAGTCTGAGGTCGAAGCAACAGCTAAAGATGGTTCTGGCAGATGAAGGCATGCTCAATATGCCTGGCTCTGGCTAAGAGGCAAAGTTTAGCACACTCAATCACTGCCTAGGTCAAAGCCAAAAATCCCATGCACATAAAAATAGGAAAACTGATGCCTGTCAGACTCCACAACGTTTACTTAACCATGTAATGGCCGTGTTCTGAAAACATCATTCTGGGACAACCCCTAAGGGCACTATTTGCAACAGCAGTAATGGCAAGGTAAATGTAGACTGTGCCTCTTCATCACCACCACCATCATCATCAAAGGCTATCAATACTCCAAAATCAGGTGGTGGGAGTCCAACATTGTCGCTCTCAGGATCACCTATAATAAACTATCAACACAACAAACAAAAAAATGGAGAATAAATGTAATCACGCATCTTCCTTATAATAAAGGTATGTTAACCTTCTTAATAGATGCTAAAGCTATAAAAACTTTACTGTCATATAGATCTGAATCACCTTTTATACAGTATAAACAATAAACAAATGTGTGCTTATCATGTGCAGGTGGGCTGGCAGCGTGCAATCTTGAAGTGTCTGTCTGTGAGGAATGGAAAGGAAAGAAGTCTGCCAAGAATCACAATGCAAATGAAACAATGAAACAAGAAAAACAGAACAGTCCATTTTACATGTGTAGACTAAAAATGTTCTCATAAAAAATGTATTGAACACTTGGATTTCACATTCAAACCCAAAGCAAACTCCACTATTTCTGCATGTCTATAATCTGACTCACAGTTATCACTGTCTCCCTTTCTCTCTCTCTCTCCACTATTTCTGCATGACTCTCCCTCTCTCTCTCTCTCTCTCTCTCTCTCTCCAGTATTTCTGCATGACTGTTGCCTTGCTCACAGTTTTCACTGTCTCTCTCTCTCTCAGTATAGATATATATGTATGGGTCTACCTTATTTTGTCGAAATGACAAAACATTAAATGTCACATCGTCAATGCTCACAATATCAAAGCCGCACTTCATCAACTCACCAAAACTATGAAGACTTTCCCACAGTAAGTAACTGGTAGTGTGGGACATTCAATTTTGCCCTTTTCCTAACTATAGTGGGATCTTGGAGTTGGTATATTTAATTAAGGGGGTGTATGGGGCATAGCCCTCACATTGGGGGTGTGAGGGGCATAGCCTCCCACCTGGGTGGGTTAGGGATGGTGAGGTTTAGGTTTTTTAGTTTTTTGGCTAAGTGGTTACTTACCATGGGAAAGTCTTCATAGTTCCAGTGAATCGATGAAATGAGGCTTCGATATTGTTAGCATTGACAAAGTGACATTTAGTGTTTTGGCATTTCAACAAGATAAGACAAATTCATATATATATATATATATATATATATATATATATATATATATATATATATATATATATATATATATATATGGGTCCCCTTCAAATGGTCGACATTTCAGAATGTCAAGACTATATGGCCAAGACCATATGATCAACATTCAAAATGTCGACCATGCGGAACCAGCATCTCCGTACAGTGCGGAATGGAAAGATTTCCAGCTTCTGCACTGTAGTGTGCTTTCGGAGTTGGTATATTTAAGTTCCGGGGGGTGTGGGTGGTGGAGCCCCTCCGGGGGCACAATGTGAAGGTAAGATTTTGCTGTGTTTTTTTTTATTCCATGGTCGACATTTTGAATGTCGATCATATGGTCTCAGCCATGTGGTCTTCAACATTCTGAAGTGTCGAACATGTGAATATGTGAATTAGATCCATATATATATATATATATATATATACATATATATATATATGTATACACATATATGTATATATATATATATATATATATATATATATATATATATATATATATATATATATATCATATATATATATATCATTTCATCGAATTGCAAAACATCGAGACTAAATCGTCGAAAACTCAAATTGTTGAAAACTCATTACATCAAATCTCAAATCATTGAAAACTATAAAGCAACTAGAAATAACATCCCACAGAGTTTTCCTAACCCCACTGTAGTGCGACCTTGGAGTTGGTATATTTACTTTTCGGGGGTGTGGGGCTTGAGCCCCCCACATGGGGGGTGCAGGGGGGCTTGACCCCCTACATAAACGTAGTAAACAGTGTCTGGGATGTTATTTTTAGCTGCTTTATAGTTTTGAATATTTGAGATTCCATGTTATGAGTTTGACGATTTGAGTTTTCGACGATTTGGTTTCGATGTTTTGCAATTCGATTAAATGATAATTTGACTATATGAAGTTGAACCATATAGATATATATATATATATATATATATATATATATATATATATATATATATATAAATAGATATATTTGTATGTATTCTGACAGAAAATATAATAAAAACAATTGAAATTTGGAGATATTTTTCATATTTACTAGTAAAGAAAAGATTTATAGCATCGTGTTCCAAAAACTGTAGTTTTCCTGTCAGAATTTCAACTGTTTGGTTAAGGCAGAAGAGACTTTGAGATGAATCACTCAAGAAATGGTACTCAGGATTCTTGTGTTAAAAAGACATCCAATCAAAAATGTCTACTACGCAGGATGTATTACTCAAAATGTGCAAACTAGATTCCAAAACAGAAAGTTTCAAAGGAGAGTCCAGAAAGAAGATGAAACATTTAGAAATTCGTATGAAACAACAAAATGCACACATCAGCAGTATGAAAGAAAATTTAAATAACCATAAAGGGAGAATAAATGAAGGTGTGTCTCAGACTGAATTCCTTTTAAATCAAAATAAATGGTTCAAAGATAAAGTTGATGAAATAACATTAGAATTTATAATACACCTGAACAGTATGAGAGAGACAATATAATAAACTTATTAACATGTCTGTATAAAGCATTAAATCCACCTGAAACTTTATCTTTTGAAATTGAAAGGATACTTTAATCCTGACAGCACCTTAAATAAGACTGTAAATTCTGTACTAAGGGACTTAATAGAGCATCAACCACCAAAGCAATTCCTTCCGTTACAGAATGTGGTGAAGAAACAATAGGTCTAAAGGGGGATTGACCATGTCCTTATGAATTTTAGGAATGCCAAATAACACCCCAACTTTAGGTTTTTCAACAACACAATAGTCATACATTTTAAAATCCATGTCCCCAGACATTAAAGCTTCGTACGAACAGGTTTTGATGCTCTATTAAGTCCCTTAGTACAGAATTTACAGTCTTATTTAAAAGACTCTTGGGACTTTTTAAACAAACTTAGAATATTTTCTGAGGTAGTTGATTTAAATCTGGTTGAGCACGTTATGTTTTCCATTGATGTCGTATCTTTATTTACATGTATCCTTCATGATGAAGGAGTTGAAGCAGTTCGTAGCTTTTTAACTAAGCATTCTAAAATGAGAAGAGGAATGATTTCTTTTGTTTGTAGCTTGGTGGACATTATTTTAAACAACATTTTTTTGTATTTGAAGATACATACTACAAGCAAAGAAGAGAGGTTGCTATGGGGTCAGCAGCTGCCCCGGCATATTCTAATGTAGTCATGGCTTGGCGGGAAACTAGTGCTTCAGTTGAGATTGGGAAGTATTACAAGATACTTTTTTATTCCAGGTTTGTAGATGATCTTTTTTTATCATTGAGGGCACACCAGATGTGGTGGATTCTTTTTTGACTGATGTCAACAAGTCATCTGAATTTTTGAAATTTGTATTAAGTGGAAGAGACCACCGGGTTTTTTTAGACGTTACTCTTTGGTGGGACAGTTTGGAAAATAGGTTCCAGAGTAGAGTTTTTCGTAAAGAAACTTTTTCCAACGGTTACTGACACTACAATAGTAACCATCCCAAACATGTCAAGAAAAACATTCCTAAGGGATAATTTATTAGAGCTTGTCATATGACGACCAAGGATAGTGATTTATTAACAGAATTTGAGCTCATTGCAACAATGTTTGTCAATAGGGGATATGACAAAGTTTATTTGAACAGTTTGAGTTCTGATATTCTCAACAAACGAGAATTACTCTATCCAGCACTTTTGAGGGGACCTTTAATAACTTCAAGGGAAATTAGTAATAAAAACATTTTTAATAGTTGTTTTTTTGGTGTTGTTTGTTCACTTGATATGATGGTGGATTGTTTTGGTATTAAGAAGTTATGGGAAAAAGAACTGGAACATTTTAAAAGGAAATTCAGATTTAGTTAAGGTATTGGGGGACTGACCCAAATGTGTCTACAAGAACCACTTCAATTTTAAAAGGTTATTAGAAAATGTTCACGTAGGTTGTAAAGGCAATAGACATTTAACAGACAGAAAAGGTATGTTCAAATGTGAACAATGTAATTTTTGTAGGTACATCTTTGAAGGGCCTTATGTCATGCTCGAGCATTTGAATGTAACATTTGAGGTTCCTGGTTTTGTCAATTGTTTAACCAGGGGGGTAGTGTACATTAGTATGTGCAGTGGTTGCCAGGCGTTCTACGTCAGTATGACCACTCGCACCTTGCGGGAACGCATGAGAGAACACATTTACAGTATTAAAATTAAGGGCTCTAAAATGCTCTTTGTAGACATTCCTTAGAATGTGTGAAGTGTAAGAAATTTCTTTTTTCCATTCTTGAAGTTGGGCAAATGGATTTGAGGGGTGGGGATTTTAAAAATTATCTTGAACAGAAAAAGACTTTATGGCTGATTAAACTTGGTGCTGACAGGAAGCCTTGATTAAATGAGGCTGTGAACATTAAATGTTTTTCAAAATATAGAAAATTAAATTTAAACAAACATTTTGACTTTATTACTTATTTGGATTAAGTTTTTAACCTTTTTTATGTTTAATATACTGTTTTTATGTTTTGTTTGTTTTCGGTCTTGTCTTTTTAAAAGATTCTCACATCAGATCATCTGTACTAATTAATTATTTAATTGGTATGGTTACTTAACCATTGTTTTTACAAGTGGATTATGTTTTCTGATGAAGTCTGTTGACGAAAGCGTTGAATAAACTGTGTTATGCTAAACAGCTCTTATCATTTTTTTTGCCTTGACCACTGGTTCCTGAAAGGATGCATACAGTTGAGGAAGCATGCCAGTGGCCATATTTAAGGCCATTGGAATTTATAAACATTTAAAAATTTAAAAATTTAACTTTTTTCCCCCCAATCTCCAATGTTTAAGCATAGCGCAGCACTGCGCAAACGTGCAGTGCTTATAAAAACAAGAAAATAATTAAAAAAAAGCCAAAAATAGGTATTTTCACTAAAAAAACTTATTCTGCCATGCAGGTGAATGGCAGGCTGAAGACAACATGGCCACTGAGTAGTGGTTGCTAAGGGGGGGAAGCTCAGTGTGAGAGATGTAACCATGCATTAATATTCAATCCTATGCAGATAAGGATAAGGATAGTGAATCACAATTTTCCCCAGCATGTGAGCCATGTCCCAAGAGTGTAAGAGTAGGAGTAGGTGAGTAATAGAGTAGAATATAGGTGACATCATGAGGGTGTGTGTCAGACAGGCTGTAAGCTAATTGGAGCACAGTGGCTTATGTTTGCTTTGAGTTGCTCAGGATTGCAAGAGGCGTGCCTACAGTTGTCCTATTTGAAAACCTCAAACCAAAGGTGCACAATGTTAAAAGATAGGAAACTCCATGCAAACATGCACACAGCGTGTGCACGTGTGTGCGCACATTTGCGCTTGTTTGCGCGGCGTTTCCCCCGGGCGGAAACAGAAAGGCAAAAGTAAGGAAAAGAAGCAGTAGGAAGTTAACCAAGGCGAACTAGCAGAGCTGCCAGGTGAAAAATATCAGAATCAGCCAATTATACAGGCAGCAGACTAGCCCAGCCCAGCACTTTAAACTCTGCAAACAGCATTCCCCCCCCCTGTTTTTTCCCAAGAACTCTGCAACACTGCAGTATACAAAGAGTGAGGCGACGGAGAAGAGTGTACAGACCCAGGGTAACCTACCAGGGGCTACATGAGCTGGAGATGGTGGAGCGCTATAGGGTTGACAGAGACCTTCTACAGCAAATTGTTGAGCTGTGCCGGCCACGCCTAACACACACAACCAACAGAGGGGAACCTATTCCAGTGGATACCTAGGTATATGTTGGCCTAAGAATACTAGCTACAGGTACCTTCCAAAGACCATCTCGTGATATGATGGGTATTTCACAGGCATCAGCATCCAGGGTACTCCACTAATTTCTGGATGCCATGTCAGCACATGTCGGTGACCACGTATATTTCCCCAATTTCCGTGAGGCATTGGCCAGCAATATGCATCTTTTCCGCCAAATAGCAGAATACCCTGAGGTAGTGGGTGCAATAGACTGCACGCACATATGCATCAAAGCACCACCAGGTGAGTGGGGTAGGGTCTACATCAACCGCAAGGGCTTCCCCTCCATCAACTGCCAGTTTGTGTGTAATGCCCAGGGCATAATAATGAATGTGTGTGCTGGCTGCCCTGGAAGCTATCATGATTCCCACATCTGGCATCTGACGCAGCTGTACCAGAGATTTGCCAATGGGGACATCCCTTATGGTCACCTAGTGGGGGATGCTGGATATGCAGTGGAGCAGCGGCTGATGACACCCATCAGAAATGCACACGCACCTGAACAAGAACTCTATAATGAGGCACACGCACAAATAAGAAACCTAATTCAGCGTGTGTTTGGGATGCTCAAGTCACGGTTCCGGTGCCTGGACACATCTAGTGGAGCCTTGCAGTACTCACCAACTACATGTACCCAAATTTTTATGGTATGTGCCATGCTGCACAATATGATCCTGCGGAAACAGCTGCAGCAGGAATAGCATGGGGCAGGGCCAAACAGACCCCACCATTGCCAAGGGCTGCACAGGCACAGCATGACTTGGAGGAGGAACAACCTAAGCCTGCCCCAGTAGGCAGAAGGAGGTGTGCCCAGTATGCCCTGGTCTTGGCAAAGAGGCAACGCATATCACATACACTGACTCAGTAGGAACCCTGGAAATGGCACCTCTCTCTGACTCGCACATACAGTAAAAGGGATGCCTAACTTGACACTACCTGTTTTCAAACATGTATAGGGAGTGTACTATGTGCATCCGACATAGGCAGCCCTGCAGCACCACCTGAGGCATGAGTGCCCTATTTTAAGCAATATAAAGCACTGCTAAGCATATTTTACCAGTATTGAGCATATTTAAATACAATTGCGCGTATCTGTGCACCACACTAACCAGTGCAACGTCGGGCAACATCGGGCAACGTTGGGCAATGTTGGGCAATGTTGGGCAAAGTCGGGCAAAGTCGGGTAAACACGTTCACACCTGCTTTACTGTTCCTTAACCAGTCAGGTCTGCCCAGCGAGAAAATAAAAAGCAGTGACAGGGCTCGAACTCAGGATACTGTGCACTATAGTCACAGTACTGAACCACTAAGCCATGACAGCATTTCACTGGCACAGACACAACTTAAGTCACTCACACATACCAATTGGGGGGGGTTACATACCTAACAGTCACAGCCAGCAGGACAATTGTAGACAAATGCAAACACAAACAAATGCTGTATCATGCCCTCTGAAGAGGCATATGAGTAACCTCCCCCAGGCCTATGCAGACAGAAAACAGCAGGCCAGGCAGTGTGTTGTGGGCTGGGTAGGCTATGAAGTCACAAACTAATGTGCGTGTAATTGGAAGCTAAGGTCTGTTGTACAGTGGTATGCCTCAAGCCAGTATGACAGGCAACAGTACAGACTGAAATGGAGTACCTGACATAGCAGTGCAGGCCTAGCAAATGTGTATAAGTGTCAGGTGTACCCCTCATCCTATGTATACCCACAGTAACAATAAGGTGTGCCCCCCGGGTAGAAATATACAAATAATAGCTGTCCCCCCTGTATGTCGAAATGTTGATAAGTCTATGCAAATTGACTCATGGAAACCCTGCAGGCACAGCATGCTTCCTGTCGATGTACAACACAAAGCTGAGCCCTGAAGTAAAAACCAACTTGAATTTTCACACACGTACATAGTATATATATATATATATGCCCATAGTGGGCATGCTCACACACTTAAACAAATTTAGCAAATGTCAGTCAACAACATACTGAAAGGTCATACTGGGCACGCTCACACACTTAAACAAACTAAGCAAATTTCAGTCAACAACATACTGAAAGGTCATACTGAGCATGCTCACACACTTAGCCATGTCTGAGTACAGCAGTCGGCCACACATATCTGGCAGTTGCAATTCTTACTCCAGACACGTCACTATTCACCAATCCTGCCTTGCACACACAGTGATATGAAACTAGACCCATATAATATATTGGACCCCTGTCATAATCAAACTATGTAATACAAGTACTTAAGTTGTTCAAAGAAAGTGAAAATCCAAAGAAGATCAATAAATCTCCGATCAGTATCATCAAGAAACAATGAGCACTCCTAACACTATCTAAGCCATGTTCTGGCAAAAATGTTGCCAAAGAGTCCATAGAGAACCATGAATCTTTCTTTAGCTATGTTATAAACATCAATGTAAACTCATATATGTTCTGAGTCAGTGCAAAGTGTAAATGAATACATGTACATGACTGTCATTGCCAACATCTTGTCAGACAGGTTCATACATATTTACCCCCCTCTCACTGACAAAAGGGCCCATTACCATACCTGGAGATTGTGAAAAGCCAGAGATCACATATACAATGGTTAAACACTTTATCCAAACCTAAAAACATGGTGTCTATGGGATGACATGGTTTCCCTGGCTGTGTCATATGTGAACTCCAAAGCAAACAGACCCTGCACCTGAACAGTCTGTTGAGACTCACCCTCTGTACAGGATATGAAACGGTTGAATGGGTTACAGCAACATTTGACACACTCCACAAGTGTTGGTGCACAACAGACCATGGGAACTATTCTCTTATAAGCCTAATAAGCCTGATCTGCAAGGCCATGGAGTCCATCATTATGGAACTCATAAACAGAGCTATTGGGAGCCTACAAACACCCAACCCTACCCATTTTGGTTTGGTCAGGGGCAGATCATGTTCCCTAAACCTCCTAGACAGTTTGCAAGGCAGTTACCCAGGACATACATCAATGAAATGAAGTCCACATGGCCTACATAGACCTTGAAAAGACATTTTCCAACATCCCACACACATGTCGTATCCACAAAAATCAACAACCTGTGCATAAACATGTATGTCATCTGATGGATTGCCAACTGGGCCACAGATAGATTCCACAAGGTAAGAATTGTGGTCTTCCTGTTGGACTGTAAGCTGATAACAGCTTCTGTCCCCCATGGCTCAGTCCTGGGACCCTTCCTGTCTGGTGTATACTTTTCAGAAATACAGTCAAACACGCGAGAGCTATGGTTAGCAAAGCTTGTGGATAACTGCAAAAAGGTTGTCATAATCGATGTTTGGGACAAAGGAGACATTCTTAAAAAGGGTCTCAGTCAGACAGATGTGGTGTCAATATTATGGCCTCGAGCTACAGTCATACAAATACCACATAGGTGCCAACACCCTAAATATGGAGGTAATAATAAGGGATCTATGGACACATGTAGATAGTCATCTCTACTTTCAGACACACATTCACAAAGTGGTTAGAAAGTCATGCTATGTGTTCCCACAAATTGCCAAGGTCTTTGCATGTAGGTCAAAGGAGGTTCCCTGTACTCATCAGTCATCAGAACCATCAGAGAGTATCACGGCACACTTGCAATGAATCTGACTAGGCACCTTCAGCAGCTGGAAAGACCACTGAAGTACCTCAACAAGAGGATTACTGACCTCAAACAGTTGCCCCATGCAACAAGACTGAAGTAACTCAATCTGTACTCTGTTGCATACTGTCTACTCAGCCGATCTCTGCCCAACAGACAAGTCCATGTCCAATGCAGAACTGATGTACATCTGAAGTAAACCCAAGCTCACTATGCAACATGCTCTAGGGATATAAACATCACAACAATAAATAGAACATGTTGGAGGGATACATTACTAACTTACAGACTTCTCTTGCTTTGGAACAGGCTCCCAACCTACATTAAGCTGAGTCCCTCACTGACACTCTTCCAGAGGAGCCTTGATGAGTGTATGTGAAACTGAACTGTCACACCATGGATCACTTCATCAGCTCTACTACACAGAGGCATAGGGAACTAACCCCATGTGTGGTGATAGCTGCACACTCTGGCCATACTAATATATGCCTTCAGGCAGATAGCCTATTACCTACCTGTGTACCTATATATATGTGGGGGGAACACAGTATAATAAGCCAAAGATGGATGGGCAGAGATGTGTGTAAGAGGGTGACCATGACAGGGAGCCATCTAGGACTGTCCCACCCAGTACACATCCCAATGGTACAAAAGACATGAGGTGCACATCTCATCCACTGTATATAATAGCCACCAGTATCTGTAAGCATTACAGTGTATGTGGTGCATGTGCCTGCTGTACAACATGACTGTACAATGAAGTACACATCTACTATCTGTAGACATGTACCTGTCACATAGGTTCATAGGTATGTAGTAGACTATCTTCACGAAGGCATATATTAGCCTAAGCAAGTTGTGCAGCTTTCACCACCCCATTGGTTCATAAGTTCATAGGTTCATAGGTTGATACTAGGCTATCTGCCCTAGGGCATTTACAAACCTAGCCAGAGTGTGTTTGGCTTTCGCCACCCTTCTTAGATTAGTTGACTGTGCCTCTGTATGGTAGGTCACAGAAGATAGCCCATTTAAGGTTAGTTTACTGTGCCTCTGTCTAGCAGTGACACAGAAGAGATCCCAGGGGTAACTTTACGTCAAGATTCTTCTTGAAGAGGGTCATTGAGGGGGTCTATCTGACATGGATTGGGATTTTGTTCCAGAGTGAGGGGAGCCTCTGGGATATGAATCTGTCCCTCCAGCATGTTCTATTTATTTCTGTGCTGAGGTTTAAGTCACTGGAGCATGTAGTTCTGATGCATTTGGATTTCTTGAGGTGGAGCATGTCCATTAATTCTGGGTTGGACATGGCTTTATACGTCAGGCACAGATCACCTCTGAGTAGGTGGTAAGCAACTGAGTAGATCTGGAGTTTCTTTAGCCTAACTGGTTAGTCTCCCAAGCCCTTGTTCTAATAGTTAATACCCTAAGCCCCTTTCTAGTGGGGCTGCTGATGTGATGCTTGTCATGAATTGTCTGTTTCCCATCACTCATCAAGGTTCCTATTGAAGAGTGTCAGCAAGGTTCTCTGTCTGATGTACACTGGGACTCTGTTCCACAGTAAGGCAAGTGTCTGGGATGGTACTCTATCCCACCAGCATGTTGTATTCATTGTTGTGATGAGGTTCATATCCCTGGAGTGTGTAGTGTGACTCAGTTTTGTTATCCATAGATGGAGCATGTTCAACAGTTATGTGTTGGACATGGCTCTGTATGTTAGGCAGAGTGTGCCTCTGAGTAGGCAGTACACAATGGAGAACAGATTTAGTTTTACCAGTTGTGTTGCATAACACAACTGTTTGAGGCCAGTAATCCTCTTGGTGAGGTACCTCTGTGGTCTCTCCAGCTGCTGGATATGCTTAGTCGAGTACATCCAAAATGGTGCATTGTACTCATTGATGGGTCTGATGACTTAAGAGTAGAGGGCCACCACTACCTCTTTTGATCCTGATGCAAACCCTTTGTTGATTAGGTGGGCCACATAGGATTTCCTAATCACTTTGGCAACATGTTTGTCAAAGGAAAGATGACTATCTACTTGTGTCCCCATATCCCTTATTACCTTGTCAGTTTTTAGGGGGTAACACCTATGTGGTAGTTTGTGGGTACTTTGCTTTCCCCAAAGGGGATTACTATGCATTCTTTCACATTGAGCTTGAGGCCATGATTCTGACACCGCACATCTGTCTCATAGAGTCCCTTCTGGAGAATATTTGTGTCATCCGGGGAATCTATTATGGCAAACACTTTACAGTTCCCAGCAAACTTAGTCAACCACAACCCTCCTGTGTTGACATGTACTTTTGAGAAGTCTATACCAAACAGGAGGGACCCCAGGACTGAACCCTGGGGGACACCAGTTGTTACTGGTTTAGAGTCTGACATGTAGCCAGCAACTCTTAATTTGTGGGATCTATCTGTGAGCCAGTTTGCAATCCATCTTGTGATGTATGGATTTATGCCCAGGTTGGTGAGTTCATCTATGATACCTGACTGGGGAATGGTGTCAAAGGCCTTAGCGAGGTATAGGTAGGCTGTGTGGAGCTCCTTTCAAACATCTGTAGCCTGGGTAACTGTCTCAAAGAAATCCACCCAGTTCAGGAGGTGTGACCTGCATTTGACAAAGCCAAACTGGGTGTGCTCAACTGTGTGAAGGTTCCCAATATCTTTATTGTTGACTTCCATTATGATTGGCTCCATTACCTTGCAGATCAGACTCGTCAGGCTCACAGAGCATGAATGCCAAGGGTCTTTTGTGTGCCTACCCCTGTGGAGTGGGAAGAACATTGCTGTGCAACATTCTATGGGTACATATCCTGTAGAGAGGATTTAGAGAGAGGTGTAGGTATCCTTGATGAATATGGATACATCCTCACCCTATGTGCTATGATTCAGGTTCTGATGCTGGAAGGTATGGAATGAGTAGTATCCTGGTAGTGCTGGTGTGCTCTCTGGAGCCTTGAACTAGGTTTCAGTTACTCCACAGATATCAGTATTCTCCATACTGAGAAGTGCCTCGAGTGTGTGCATTTGGAGGCTGAGACTTCTGATAATGAGTAGCATTTAGCTCACTTTGTGGTTATTTGTGTTGGTTACAGGGTTTGCTTTGTCCTGATTGACCGGTGTTCCACACCTGAAGTCAATGCCTCATTGGTCCAATCCGACCATAAGCTAATTACCCTACATATCCACATTCTGTCCCCATTAAGGAAACCATGTTAAAAAATTTCTCCAAAGCCAACTTCATGCTTCTTAAGACAGAAATGATGAACTTCATGACACCCATGCAGATGGACAATACAGTTACGACTACTGAATCCTACACAATTGCACTTTATAAGCACTTACATGAGTGCATGGATCATGCTATCCCAAACAGAACCAAGACGCTATCCTCCAAAAAAAGGAAGCTAATCTGGTGGTCCCCTGCCATAAACAAGCTGTACAACAGAAGGAAGAAACTGTTGCAAAAGAGAGTAAAATCCCATGAGTGGAGGAGCTCCCTGGTCAGCCTCAGTAAGAAGCTGCGATCCCTGATAAAATCCTCCAAAGCTAGTTACGAAAACAAAATCACCACTGATTCTAAAGACAACCACAAAGCATTCTATAGCTATGTCAAGAATCTCAATGGCAACACTCAGATCTGCTCTGAGTTACAGCACAATGGCACTAAATATGGCACTAAATATACAGACCCAACTGATATTGCCAACATCCTGGCAGATAGGTTCAGTGCTAACTTTACCCCCCTCCCATGCATGAAAGAGCCCATCTCTATACCGGAAGAATGCAAAGTTCCTGTAATCACGGCTGCACAGGTAAAAAGCCAGGAACACAGCATCCATGGGACCAGACAACATCCCAGGCTGCGTTCTACATGAACTATAGAACAAACTGGCACCACACCCAAGTACCATGTTCAATCATAGCCTCACCTCAGGCTTTGTGCCCGCTGAATGGCACACAGCGACAGTTATCCCACTACACAAGGGGGAGCCACCACAGACCCCGGGAACTAGCACCCCATTAGCCTGATGAGCCTGGTCTGCAAGGCCATGGAACGTATCATCATGGAACTTATAAACAAAGACATTGGTAATCTCCAAACTCTGGACCCCAACCAGTTTGGTTTTGTAAAAGGCAGATCATGTCTACTAAACCTGATAGACTTCTTTGAAGCAGTCACCAAAGCCGTAGACAAGGGTAAGGTGGTTCACACAGCCTATCTAGATCTTGCCAAGGCTTCTGACACCATCCCCCACTCTGGAATTATAGATAAACTCACTAAACTAGGTATAAATCCCTATGTCACAAGATGGGTTGCCAACTGGCTCACTGACAGAACCCACACTGTGAAAGTAGCAGACTCCAAATCCGACTTCAGACCAGTGACAAGTGGAATACCACAGGGTTCAGTCCTGGGTCTTGTCCTGTTTGGTATCTACTTCCCTGAAGTACAGGCTAACACAGAAGGTCTTTGGCTAATGAAGTTGACAGATGACTGCAAACTAGGAGCCATAATCGAAACTCCTAATGATGTGGACATCCTACAAAAGAGCCTCACTGAGACAGATGCCTAGTGTCAAAGTGTAGTAAGAATCTTTGTGTTCAACATCTTTGTATCCTGTATAGGAAGGGTTAAAATGTGAAACTACATTGTGTGCAAAGAAATAAGCTAAAATGAGTTGTTTTTCTTGTAAGGAATTTGCTGACCAGAAAGGAATGCACAGATGCTACTTTGGTCCAGGCACAGGCCTATCTTGGGACTGACCTCTGACCAAGGAGGAGTGCATAGATGTTACCTTGATGTAGGCACCAACTTATCTTGTGTCTGACTTTTTACCATCTAAGGCTCCAGTGAGTGAATTTATAGCCTTGACTGAAATTCCTTGTCTAGTAACCAGCTGCTGTGTATGCACAAAAGAGGGTATAAAACCCATGTAAAGTGTGTAGAAATTAGACTGCTGACAACCAAGAACTTTGTGGCAGGTCTCCATGCATGTAAAATAAACTTTTTTGGCCTACCTTTTTGCTGCGTGATTCTTCCAGTATATGTTAAGAGTATTAAAATCTTTTGACATTTCTGGCCCAAGAATGGGGCCACCTCTTCACGAATCGCATAAGAGGGACTGAAAACCTGTACAGGAAGGGAGAACGAATCTCGGGCTCCCTTGAATGGAAAGACCTCCGACAAAGAAGTCAAGTAGAGGCCAGTCACTCTTAGATTCGATCCGTGGACGGTGATAATGAGGCGGAAGATCCGCAGTAAGGTAAGCTTTTATTTGTAAAAGTTTTTTAAAAAGGGACTAGTCATAAAGGAATTTCTTTTGTTTAAAATTTTACAAAAGACTGGTAGAGATCTCAGGAAAGGAAACAGTTTTTCTTTAAATAAGAAAAATGGGAACAGGAAGCAGTTGTTGTGTTAGGAAGGGCTGCTTAAATAAAAGGACTGAGGATGAGGAATATATGTTTAAATTACATCCAAAAAACTTGAAATATATAAAAAAATGGAAGAAAGACTATGGGTTTAGTGGTACCTTGGATAAATCAGAATGTCAAAATCTAGTGAGAGACCTGCGCAGGGACACAGGAGGTAAGGTTAAGAAACAAAAAAAGGTAGGATTTCCTCAAGCACAGAAATGGTTAGAAGAAGCTAATAAGAGACATAGGGAACAATTTTCAAATAAGGGAGATGGTGGCTCGAGTGCAAAAGATGCATTTTTTGTCCGAAAAGAGGATGACGAGACATCTGTTGCCTGTCGTAGACCGACAGCCCCGCCCTTGTATCCCGAAGTTAGAAAAGACATGGTTAGTCCACCCCAGTATCAGGAAGATGACACAGAGAATCAGGATAAAACTGTACCCTCTGTAGTACTGACAAAACAAGTAGGTGAAACCCTGGAACTCCGGAACCGTAATATAGATAAATCAGAATGGACGCGTAAGGAAGCTGAAATGCAAGAAGATGAATTAAATATAGTATCTACAGACTCATATCCCCTTATAGAAGTAGCAAACCCACAGGCAGGAACACCCGGTCAAGGTCCCACTATTTTAGTTTACCGACCTTGGACACGGGAAGACATCCGAAAAGCTGTGGAGGGCATACCACACCCAAAATTAGACATGACTAAATTTTGCGATGACATTGCAGGTATGCTGGAAAGTTACAAATTAAATTCCGTTGAAGTGGAACAGGTAATACGCCAAATCTTAGGACCGGATTGGCACTTAATTTGTGGAAATTGGGATCCCCTGACTAGGGTAGATAGTAAACCACGTGCCTTTGGGTCTGAATCATATAAGACACAAACGCAGGACTTGCTAAAGCGTATTATGAAACAGTGGAAACCTAGGCAGATTGGACTTGTATTAATCAGTGTGTACAAACCGAAGATGAAAAAGTAGATCATTATTTACAAAGGCTTAACCAATGCTTTGATAACCATAGTGGAATAGACAAACCACCCGATCAAAAAAATGATTCACCTTATGAACAACAGTTAAAAAATGCCTTTTTAAAAGGATGTAGGACTGCAATCAGTAACTTCATCCACAAACATATGATAGACCATAGGACGACACGTCTGCAACCCTTACTGGAGTATGCAAGACATGCAGAAAAATATTTAGAAGAAAGGAAAAGGAAACAAGCTCAAACCTTTACGGTGAGTGAAGATGGGACACTTATGCTACTGCAAGGTCCGACTAACAGGGGTAGAGGAAGGGGCAGAGGCAGGGACAGAGGAAGAGGGAATGTGGGACATTCCGAAGACTATGAAGGCAGACAGAAAAGAGGAGAATGTTTCAAATGTGGTAGAAAGGGACATTTTGCCAGGGATTGCCGTTCTTCTGAAAGAACTAAAACCACCCCGGATCATGAGTCAGCATGACTATATGATGGTGGTGGAGGTGAATCAGACCCGGACAAAAAGGCTGATGGGCCAGACTCAATAAGGCAGAGTGAAGAGGAAGCTTTTGAGGACATAAACGAAGAGGGTAAGGGAGAATGTGCAGGATGGGAGAATGAAATGACTGACTTTTCAGACAAAGGCGAATACCAGGTTGTTAATTTAACAGCGCTGGCTGTAACTATGCAGCTAGAGGCACAACTGATTATCACACTTCAAGTGGAAGGGAAGGATGTAGAATTTTGTGTGATTCAGGGGCCTCCAGGACCCTGCTAAAAACCTCTGCAGTGCCATCTGATGTAACTTCTGATGACTATGTATTAGTCAAGGCAGCCAATGGCCGCATTTATAAAGAACCACTATCTAAACCCTTATGGTTCACGGACCCTGAAACTAACCAAACTATCAGATTTCGAGTCATTATTTCCAAAATTTGCCCTGTAAACTTATTAGGGAGAGATTTGATGCACGTGTTTGGCATTGCAGCTGTGCCAACTGCATCAGGGATTCTAGCCAAACGAGTAGAAATTCAAGATGTTATGTTGCAGGTGGGGCAGGGTGATTTACACTACTGGTACAGTAATGATCTTGTTGAAACTGGACCACAAAGTGTAGTAAATGAGCTAACTAATTTGGCCTTAAGCAAATATGGCAAACAACCGCTAGTGGTAGCTAAACAACTACACTGTACAATGTACTACAGAAAGTATGTAGGACCTGACGACAAATATGAAGAGCAATTCTTTAAACACAAGGTCACAAAAATCTTGTTACAAAACCTATATTGGGATAAAGCTGGAAATTCTGCAGTTACATGCAGTCTTACAAAAGATATGCAGTTACTTTTTCGCAATAATTCTATTGCACATGTCTCTGTAACAAGGGAAGAACAAATGGCATGGTATCTGGTGGGGAGGAAAGTTACTGAATGGGCTAAAATGACGCCAGAACAGTTGGCATGTAAAGGCGCAGGTACAAAGACTAAATTGGGTCACCCAGGCTAGACCAACAGTGCACCTCCACAAAACAGGCTAACGCCACCTGTCAGAATGGAGGGCCATTCTGACTATATCTCCTAACCCCGCAGGAAGAATTAAAGTTACAATCAGTGCCAGACTCCTTATGGTCCCGTGGGCAACATGACATTGGGCTAATAAGAACAGCAGGACAGGTTAAAATAACTCCAAAATCTGACTTTAGACCTCACAAGCGTCAGTATCCATTAAGTAAAAAGGCAGAAGAAGGCATTCTACCAGTGATCACGGCTCTATTACAAGCTGGGGTTTTAATTCCATGCACAGATTCACCGTGTAACACACCCTTGTTCCCAGTAAGGAAACCGGATGGGACCTGGAGAATGGTACAGGATCTGCAGGCTGTGAATGCTGCTGTGGTACCAAGGGCTCCTATGGTCCCAGATCCATCTGTTTTGTTAAATGATATCCTTCCCACAGATAAGTATTTTTCTGTCATTGATATCAGTAACGCATTTTTTCCATCCCTCTACAGGAAACTAGTAGGTTTTGGTTCGCTTACGCTCATGAGCAAGCGGTACACCTACACAAGGCTGCCGAGGGATATTGTGAAAGCCCTATAATCTTTTCGCAAGAAATGTCAACAAACCTGGCACAGTTTCAACCGAGCATGGCTGTCATCTACTGTTATGTGGACGACATCTTACTGGCTGCACCCACAGAGGCTGTCTGTGAGTCCGAAACTATTCGGTTATTGCATTTCTTGGCTAAAGAGGGACATAAGGTAAACAAATCTAAATTACAATTTTGTAAAACTGAAGTACGATATCTAGGCTATACCATTTCAAATGCTGGTAGACAACTGGATAGCTGTAGAAAAGAAGCTATTTTACAGGCACCAATGCCCAGTACAAAAAAGAAATGATGTCATTTTAGGAATAACTAACTTTTGTCGAGTTGGATTCCCAATTATGCAGAGGAAGTGAGTCCACTTTCAGAACTTATTTTTGCACTTCCCATGGCAGCACATGACGCGCTGCAATGGACAGATAAGGCAATACAGGCATTTACTAGGAAAAGCAACTGATAGCAGGATCTGCAACACTTAGCTTCCTGACTATACAAAACCTTTTGTTCAGACAGTAGATTGTAAGCAGGGCTTTATGACATCAGTTCTGTTGCAAATTTATGGGGATAAGTTGAGACCATTAGCTTATTATTCCAGTAAACTGGACACAGTGGCACGATCGTTGCCACACTGTGTACAAGCAGTAGTCGCAGCTGCACTGGCTGCAGGCGCCTGCAACCCTAGTTTTGTTTCATGACCTTACTTTATGGTACCGCACTCTGTGCGGTAATACTTCTACAGGATAAAGTTACCTTTCTCTCCTAGCAGACATTTGTCCTGCATGACAACATTACTATCACAACCACACATGACCATTGAGCGATGCACCACTCTTAATCCAGCCACGCTGTTACCTACAGCTGATGACGGTGCCCCTCATGTATGTTTAGACTTAATACACTCTAATGTCTTACCAAGACCAGACCTTAAGGATCAGCCTTTGGCAAATTCAGATTGGACCCTGTTCGTAGATGGGTCAGCACGTAAGAATGAGGCAGGTATTACACAAGTGGGTTATGCAGTCACAACTGAGACTAAGGTACTAGAGGCAAAACCTCTCCCCAGGAACCTGTCCGCACAAGCTGAATTGATTGCTTTGACCAGAGCATGTATCATTTCCAAGGATAAGGCAGTTACTATCTACACAGATAGTCAGTATGCTTTTTCCACGGTCCATGTCTTTGCACAGCAATGGAAAAATAGGGGAATGGTTACGCCTCAGGAAAGGAAATAACCCACAAGGATTTAATTCTTAGCCTCTTACAAGCTGTCCAACTGCCACGGGATTGGCCATCTGTAAGTGCACACACATAAATGCCAAGGATCCAGTATCACTTGGAAATGCACTAGCTGACAAAACTGCAAAAGTGTAGCCTTAACCTCTACTTTTGCACTCGAGACCACACAGAAGGAACTTCATCCTACAGATAAATTTGATCTACAAACTTTACAAGTAATGCAGGAACTTAGTAAAGTTCAGGAAAAACAGCGATGGGTTAAATATGGGGCTATTCAGAAGCAAGGAGTTTTTGTAGGTCCAAATGATAAGTATGTCTTGCCAACAAACCTTTTTAGGTATGCCTCATTAGTGACACATGGCCCATCTCATCTGGGCCCGGCTGCTATGGTTCAAATTACCCAGCAAATTTTCTGAACCAAGGGCTTTATAGCATATGCTAAACGATTTTGTTTATCGTGCCTGCTTTGTGCACGATACCATGGTGGTGGGGTACGAATCACTCCAGCAGCTTTCCCGCTGCCTCCGTATCCATTTCACACAATCTGTATGGATTTTATTGAACTAACTCCTGTTCAACAAAAGCAATTTGTATTAGTCATTATTGATGCTTTTACAAAATGGGTTGAAGCTTTTCCAGTAACACATCCAGATGCCCTGTCGGTAGCCAAGGCCCTTACGAATAATATTATCCCTCATTTTGGGCTACCCACACGCATCTATTCTGATAACGGCACACATTTTGTAAACCAAGTTATTCAAAAGCTGGCTGCCGTTTTTCAGATTGACTTAAAACATCACTGTGCCTACCACCCACAGTCAGCAGGGTTGGTTGAACGCCATAATGGCATTCTCAAAGGCAAGTTACGTAAACTCATGGCCGAGACACATCAGTCTTGGATAAACTGCTTACCTCTGGCACTTCTGTCCATGCGTACCACTCCCACTTCAAAAGGGGTCACACCATTTGAACCACTATATGGGAGACCTTATTACGTCCCGCAGTGGCAAAGTCTTTTGCCTGCAGAACGTGAGGGGGGTGAAGAGATAGCAGATTACATGAGGAAAATGCTGACAAAAACTAACACTTCTCTAACAAATGATTATTTTTCAGATCAGAAGAACAACAGGATCCTGGAAGTGAAGGCTGGCGAGTGGGTGTGGATTAAAATTGTTAAAAGAAAGACGTGAGCCTCTCCAAAGTGGGAAGGTCCATACCAGGTTTTGATTTCGACACCCACAGCAGTTCGAATAAAGGAGCGAACATCTTGGAACCACCTGACACATTGCAAGATTGTCAGGAAATTTGAGTTGGAAAAGAATTTGAGTTCCCCTGAGGAACACTGATTAGTAGCAATCCTGTTTTTGTATGAACTTTTCTGACTGTTGTAGCAATGCAGGAAAATACCGGAAGGGAGCAGCCCTTCCCACAAAGGCATTGTAAAATAATTTTGTTATTAGTGATTGTAAGTGTTATTTTTCTGTTTTGGCCATTTTATTTTCACACCGAAACTAGCCAAACAAAGAGAGATGAAAATACAGCTTGGCATCCACCTTTTAACACGTATCAGGCTATTAAATATGCATATGCTTTGTCTTTTAATGTTTCAAATTGTTGGATATGCACAGCTATCCCGACTGTACATGGTGGTCTGATGTTAGGTACAGTCCCTTTGGGGCAAATGATACATGGACCAATTTACTATTTGAAACTTCGGAGGTAGCCAAAGAACAAAATAGCATTACCCCTCATGGGTCGTCAGAATGGAACTGTATGTTTCAGAGATTTGGAAAAATTAAGGTTGGATGGAGTCAATGTAATGTAACCATAATTCATAACTGTACATTAGATGGGCACTGTGCAACAAGTTTCAAGCCTATAAGAGTGCTTATTAATAGTACAGGGCTTATTAATGTCACAAGTTTTGTTGAAAAAATGTTATCTGTGTATGATCTTTTGTTTAAAGGGATACAAGACAAAGGAAATCATTCTATTCCAGTAAATATCACTCTTAAAGTGAATGACTGTTATTTTGTCTGTGGTAAAAAAGCATACAAATGGTTACCAAGGAATTGGTCAGGCAGTTGTTTTTTGGGTTATTTGGCACCAGCTATAAGACATTCATTTTCTCTTCCCCAAGGTAAAATACGAAATGTACGTGCTGTGAATAAACCTGTTAATCCCGTAGGTAACATTGATGCATCCTGGATCTATCATCACGATTTGGCCCACAGTAGCAGCAAGGGACTGTCACACATGGACTTGGGCGATGATGTCATTTCTTGGGCTGGTATTCTTCCAGCCTATGGGACAGTAAAATCTATTTGGGAGCTCAGAAAACTGTCAAAACTGTTAGAAACACTGAGCAATGCAACTTTTTCTGCGCTAGAGTTGGTGATGGATGAGCTGACTGCAATGAGGACTGTAGTGTTGCAGAATCGGATGGCGCTCGATTTCACCCTAGCGGCGAAAGGAGGTACTTGCGCTCTTATCCAGGAGGAGTGTTGTTCTTTTATTCCCGATAATGAGCATGATATAGACAGTCATTTGGAGATCTTACAACAAGTTTCTGAACTTACGAAACCAGGACAGAATCCATTGACTGACTTTTTTCAGAATTGGTTTGGAAATTGGGGAACAGTATTTATGAATGTCTTAATTGCTGTATGTGTTGGTGCCTTTATATTCCTACTGTTGGGTTGTTGTTGCATTCCTTGCATCCGAATGATAATATCAAGTGTATTGTCTGCCAATGCAACTAAAGCTTATTATTCTGAATATACAGAAAATGAATCGTGTTAAAACCTGTATGAATAAAATGTATTACTGGGGATACAAAGTGTTGTGAGGGGCGAAATGTAGTAAGAATCTTTGTGTTCAACATCTTTGTATCCTGTATAGGAAGGGTTAAAATGTGAAACTACATTGTGTGCAAAGAAATAAGCTAAAATGAGTTGTTTTTCTTGTAAGGAATTTGCTGACCAGAAAGGAATGCACAGATGCTACTTTGGTCCAGGCACAGGCCTATCTTGGGACTGACCTCTGACCAAGGAGGAGTGCATAGATGTTACCTTGATGTAGGCACCAACTTATCTTGTGTCTGACTTTTTTACCATCTAAGGCTCCAGTGAGTGAATTTATAGCCTTGTCTGAAATTCCTTGTCTAGTAATCAGCTGCTGTGTATGCACAAAAGAGGGTATAAAAACCCATGTAAAGTGTGTAGAAATTAGACTGCTGACAACCAAGAACTTTGTGGCAGGTCTCCATGCATGTAAAATAAACTCTTTTTTGGCCTACCTTTTTTGCTGCGTGATTCTTCCAGTATATGTTAAGAGTATTAAAATCTTTTGACACAAAGCCATGGCCTCAAGCTCAATGCCAAAAAGTGCATTGTCATCCCCTTTGGTAAGAACTCTGTACCCATGAACTACAACATAGGTGGTAGTATAATTAACACCGAAAGTGTGATAAGAGACCTTGGGACACAGGTGGACAGATTGATAATCACATCACCATAGTAGTCAGGAAATTCTTCTATGTGGCACACCTCATCACAAAAGGTTTCTCATGCAGAAAAAAAGAGGTCATTGTTCCCATCTACTCATCACTCATTAGATCCATTATAGAGTACAATGCCCCTTTTGGTATGTACCTCACAAGACATCTACAACAACTGGAAAGGTTGCAGAAATACGTCACAAAGAGGATTACCGGCAATAAACATATGCCCTACACACACCGTCTCAAAAAAGTCCAGCTTTACTCCATCACATATCGCCTACTCAGAGGTGATCTCTGCCTAACATACAAAGCTATGTCAAACCCAGAGCTGTTGGACATGCTCCACTTAAAGAAATCCCAATTCCTCCGAGCTACACGCTCTAGGGACCTAAACCTTGTGACCACAATAAACAGAACATGCTGGAGGGATAAATTCCTGTCCCAGAGACTTCCCATACTCTGGAATAAACTACCTATCTATATCAAACAAAGCTCCTCATTAGCACTTTTCAAGAACAATTTTGATGATTGGATGGGAAATAGGAAATTCACCCCGGGGATCACTTCTGTGTCTCTGCTCGACAGGGGCACAGGAAAATACATTTCTTGGGTGGCAAAAGCCAGGGTACCTTTTTGGCTGGGCTTGTATAGGCCCCAGGGCCAATAGCCTAGTACCTGCCTATGAACCTATGAACCTTTGAGCCTTTCCTAAAAAAGGTAATATGGGGACAGCAAGAGCTTTGGCCAGTATTCAGAAGCATAGGGGCGACAGGTGCAAACCATCTGTAGCGAAGCAATGAGGCTTGTCTATCATGTCATCACAGGCAGACAGAGACTGGATCCCCTTTGAATGACACCAGCAGCTCAGCCAATTGTTGAAGTTTATCGTCTTTCTGTTATATTGCAGTATCATGTAGGTGAAGGTAAGATGCTACTCAAGGTCAGGGTCATACCAGCCTGGGCTACATGATCATAGAGCTACTATATATCTCTTGTCATGTTGTCCAGGCAGGTATGTCCCAGATCATTCACACTGACATGTATAAAGAACATGTCATATATGTACCTGTTCTGGAGTGATGTAAGTGCTTGTGTTATGTGGTGGATCATAGCACCTGACAGACAACTGACAGTAACCTTCCCCTTGTCCAGCTGATTGAGTGGAACATCTGTGTGCCTGACTATGGAGTCACCTATTACTAGTGTGTTGGGTATGTTGTTTTGCCTTAAGGCCTGTTGTGAGGCACACTGCTTTGGTGTATTATGTGTTTTCTGGCGTGTGCTTGGAGGTGCATGTTGCTTCCTTGTCTGCTTAGGAGGACACTCTCTCTTTTTCAGATTAATATTTGTATTCTCCGAGTACGGTAATGTGTATTTAAGTGTGTGTTTTGCTGGTGCTTATATTGTAGATCTATATGAGACTGTTGGTGTTGTGGTTGTATGACCCTATTCCTCTTGACTGTATTGTCCAGTATTGGGTTGACAGAGCTTAGCCACCGGTTTGACCCTGTGTGTGCCAGCATGTGGTGCATCAACCCATATATGATATGGTCATGGCCTATGCATACAAAACACTCACAATACACCTAGTATGATAAGCCTTCTGAGGTTAGCAAATGTGAAAAAAACCTTTGGGCAAACTGTCAGCAAGTAATGTCTGTATTGCACCCTGTAACTCCATATTGCTTGCAGAAGTGTAAAGACGTACTTAGTTTGGATTAAGAACCCTGCACTTGCCAACTATGTGAGTATTTGTGTCTGCCTGGGGAGAGAGCAACCTTTTTGGAGACTAATCACACCCCTTAAAAGTGGTATACTCATCTTTGTCAAGTCTGATGATGTCACCATCCTACAAATAAACCTGTGGAAAGGTGCAATCCCAGTAATGTGTATAGTGTGTCGTGTAAATGGGTACTGCTGTAGTATCTTGAGGTAGGGGTTTGATACCTGCACTTGCCAACTGTGTGAGAGAGTGTGTGTGTGTGTCTCCCTGGGAAGGAGCAGCCTGTTTGGAGACTACTCACATCCCTTAAACGTGGTATACTCATCTTTGTCAAGTCTGATGATGTCACCAACCTACAAATATACCTGTGCAAAAGTAAAGTCCTAGTAATGTGTATAGCGCATTGTGTAAAGCCGTAGTGTCATAATGTAATTAGGTAGGGGTTTGATTCCTGCACTTGCCAACTGTGTGTGTCTCCGTGGAAGAAGCAACCTTTTTGGAGACTACTCACACCCCTTAAAAGTGGTATACTCATTTTTGTCAAGTCTGAAGATGTCATCATCCTACAAATATACCCGTGAAAAGATGAAATCCCAGTAATGTGTATAGCGCGTCGTGTAAATGCATACTGCTGCAGTATCATACTATAGTTAGGTAGGGGTTTGATTCCTGCACTTGCCAAGTGTGTGTGTCTCCCTGGGAAGGAGCACCCTTTTGGGAGACTACTCACACCCCTTAAAAGTGGTATACTCATCTTTGTCAAGTCTGATGATGTCACCATCCTACAAATATACCTGTGGAAAAATGAAATCCCAATAATGTCTATAGCGCTTCATGTAAATGCGTACTGCTGTAGTATCATAATGTAGTTAGGTAGGGGTTAAATTCCTGCACTTGCCAACTGTGTGTGTGTGTCTCCCTGAGGAGGAGCAACCTTTTTGGGGACTACTCACACCCCTTAAAAGTGGTATACTCATCTTTGTCAAGTCTGATGATGTCACCATCCTACAAATATACCTGTGGAAAGGTGAAATCTCAGTAATGTGTATAGCGTGTCAAGTAAATATGTACTGCTTTAGTATCATAATGTAGTTAGATAGGGGTTTGATTCCTGCACTTGCCAAATGTGTGTTTGTCTCCGTAGGGAGGAGCAACTTCTTTGGAGACTACTCACAACCCTTAAAAGTGGTATACTCATCTTTGTCAAGTCTGATGATGTCACCATCCTACAAATATACCTGTGGAAAGGTGTAATGTGTGTAGCACATTGTGTAAATGCTTACTGCTGTAGTATCCTAATGTAGTTAGGAAGGAGTTTGAATCTTGCACTTGCTGACTGTGTGTGGGTGTTCCAGGTGTGTGACACTGTTGGTCAATGTGGAGTGGGGTTTTATTTTTTTAGTGTATGACATATCACAATGACAACTGTATGTGAATTACACATGTAAGGTAGCTGTGGGGCAAAGCCATATACATACATGTGACCTAAATTATTTCATAGATGGGTACTCTGCTTTCTCCATGAAAGCATCTGTTATCTTTGCCACAGCATGCTGGCACTTTCCAGACCTTAGGTCACTTCTGTATGCTCGTGACAAGCTTAGCCACTGCAGTAATCCCTGGGCTACATCTTCTGTTTCACATCCACTCATCACAGTTTCTATTGAAGAGTGTGAGAGAGGGTTTATGCTTGAGGTATATTTGAATCCTGTTCCATAGCAAGCAAAGTCTGGCAAAGATGACTAATCATTATAGGTGTGCAACAACCTCTGTGGATCTGCATGCAAACCCTTTATTGCTTATGTGCTCCACAGAGGGATTTCCAAAACCCATTGGTAATGTGATTATCAAAGGAGAGATGACTAAACACATGGCTCTATGTATACATTAGTACCTGTTCCACATTTTGGGGGGTACTACCTATGTGGTACTCTGGGGATACTTTGTTTTCTAAAAGAGGATAACTATGCTTTCTTTGGCTTATAGCTTTACAGCATGAGTTTGACACCAGGTATCTGTCTCTATGATACCCTTTTGGAGGGTGTGTGTGTCATCTGGAGAATAAAGTATAGCCCACAGTATGCATTTTCATCAAATGTGGGCAGACATATCCCTACTGTGTTTGCTTATACCTAAGAAAGCTATATGCCAAAGAGGAGTGGTCCCAGGACTGAGTGCAGGTGAATACCACTTGTTACTGGCATATAATTGTACATGGAGGCTGCAAATGTTACTGTGTGTCCTACATCTGTGCATCAGTTGTCATTCCATCATCTAAGAATTGTTTATGGTCAGTCTGTTGAGGTTATGTATAATAACAGAATGTGGGATGGGTATGAATTGCTGGTGAGCTATAGCTTGGCTGTGTGGACCTCCCCTCCCTCACCTATAGCCTTGTTAACTGGCTTGAAGTCTACTAGGTGTAGGAGCCATGATCTGGCCTTTAGAGAACCTAAGTGGGTATGGTGCAGTGTTTGCAGGTTCATAATGTCTCTGTTAATGAGTTCCATAATGCTGTGCTCCATAGCCTTCCAGATAACATTTGTCTGGCTTATAGGGTGAGAGTTTCCAGGATCTGTTGTAGTTCTACCCTTAATCAATTTATGTTAACATTTGCACTGGGTGTGACGAGGGTGGACAGGATTAGAAATAAGTATATTAGAGGGTCAGCCCAGGTTTGTAGGTTAGTAGACCAAGCCAGATAGGCAGGATTATGTAGGTTTGTACATGTGCTGAGGAGGGATGCAGAGTATATTGTGAAATAGATGCTAAGGATGAAGCCGCCAGGTAACAGGAAAAGAGGAATGCCTAAGATGAGGTTTATGGCTGTGGTGAGAGAGGACATGCAGGTGGATGGTGTGACAGCGCAAGATGCAGAGGGCAGGAAGAAATGGAAACAGATGATCTACTGTGGCGACCCCTAATGGGAGCATCCGAAAGGAGAAGAAGAAGACGTTGTAGCTCAACCCTTGTGGACTGTGAACATCATAACCGTGCGTCATTCCACAAGTATATAACCTGTATAGAGGCTGCATCTGGACAGAGTGTTTAAGTGAGTGGTGACTTCATATGTCAGCTTCTGTATGACACAGCCAGGGACACTATCCAGTACCATTGCCACTGTGGTTTGTACTTTGGTAAAGAGATGTTTTAACTAGAGTGTCTTTGAATCATCAGGTTTTACATTCTTCAGGTCTGGAAATGTGGCCCTTGTGTAATGATAGGGTGGTGAAATCCGCATTCAAACTGACAAGAAATTGGTAATGTCAGTCAGATAAGTGTACTTTGTGACCATTTACATTAACTGTGACCCAATCTGAGATTTCCCCTGTAGATTATAAATAACACTAAAGAAAGCTTTAGTGTTGTCTTTGGAATCCTTGCCATTTTGTATTTTGAAGCTTGCCTTGTATGTTTAATGAGGGCTTGTATTTTCCCAATGATACTGACCAGAGAGGTTATCCCTTCTTGGTATGTAACTCTTTTTTGGTACAAATTCACACCTTCTACTATATATTTAGTTTATGGGAGGGGTCCATGAGACTAATGCACTTTTACTGTATAAGTGAGAATTTCTTGTGTTTGTGATAGCACGGTCCATGCAACCCTGTAGGTAAACAGTGTGCATTACTAAAGGATTATGCAGCTGGGACAGTGTTAACCTTAGTAATGCAAACCAATGACAGATAGCAACAACAGCATCACCCACAGCTCAGTGTCAACCCATGTCATACACACACATGCGTACTCAAGTTCCAAAATGTGTGTAGTACAATGCATACTGGCCACCAATAGAAACTATGGAGTGTTAACACTGGCCAATACAGGGCATGTCACCCTGCCCATGTGTCCAATATGCATGTACATGCAGACAGTGCACCTCTACCATGTTCACAAATGGACACCTGCAAACGTGTATTGCACACACTCTACACTTACTGTCCACTGTATAACGCATGCTGACACAACTACACACATCAGCCAAGTGGCACATGGGCAAACAAAACACAATTGGAATAAACACTGATGAAAACAATACAACATTGCTAATTACAGCTTTAATGCATCATGCCTGCTCAGCTACACCTTCAAGGATATCATTACACTTTACTGCTGACAACATGCTACACATACAACCATTGCTATACTATATTAAGGTCACCCTGTGCATCAGCACCATGTTAGCCTGTTCCTGCATCAATGTTACAGATGACAGGAGGTGGCACAGATTTCATCATATGCACAGGGTATGTTGTTGGTTTGCCAGAGGCCTACACTGAGCCATACAATTGACGTGTGTGTGAGTGCCATGAGTACTGTTATGGGCCAATGTTGATGTCATGTGTGCAGGTATGTGTTTGCCCTAGGTTTCTGGTTTATGTGTGTGTGTTTGCATGCACACAGTTCCACCATGTGGCTGCCATATATGGGGATTTTTGAGACAGCTACAGACTGTACCTGTCAGGCTTTACAGATCACCATCTCTGGCCATGGATACGGAACCTGTGCCTGGCAGGGGTGCTACAGACAGTATCAGGTACTAATCCAGATTGGGTACTATCCAAAGAGGTTGACATATGTCCACTGGATCCAGGTCGCTGCTGGGATTGACCAGAGCCACGTGCATGTGGTCTGCTAGGACGGTCTATGGACAGCCCCCCCAACATTACTGGGGGTGGTACTGGCACTACGGGAGTGGCTGTGACTTGCTGGACGTCCAAGGCGACCTCCAGCTGGTGATGTTGCTGGCATACATCCACGTCGACATCTCAACCGTCCCACACTGTCCTGACACATGGACATGACATTGTGGAGGACATCCAGTGTCTCACCCCAACGTCTATCAATTACCTCGGTGTAGTTACATATGGCACCTGCTAGATCATGGATTCTGTCATTTACTGAGGTGTAATGAGCCCTTTGTGCCCTTAGCCCCTGTCTGGTGTACTGCTCCATTCGTGTCTGTGCCTCCATGACAGCCTGGAACATTCATGTGGTAGAAGGAGGTGTGGCACGTCTGCCAGGGGCATGATGACCAGCAGTGCTCTGACGAGAACACCTGGGCATCTGCCTATGTGGTACCATTCCAGACATCTGGCTATGGCTGCTGTGTCCTGATACATGTGCCATAGATACCACACTGTCCTGGCCAGTGCCAACCGTACACTGTCCCTCAGCTAAGGGCAATGGTGATGATGGATGTACAGGTAGTATGACTGTGTGCATGGATGGGGTGGAGACTAGTTTACTGTCAGTTGGTGGCCCAACAACAGACCATGACAAACCTGCCTGTGCCTCAACACACCTATCCTCATCATCACTGTCTGTCTCAGTGACATCAGGTTCCCTGCTGTACTGAACCAGCCCCACCTCACCACCTGTGAGAGGAAAACAGGAAACACACTTTAAGTCCTGAACATGACTTCAGACCACATGCACACATGTGCACATGCACACATGCACACATGCACACATGTACACACACAAAACTACACTCCTCCCAAAAGCAGACACACACAACACTAGCAATCACAGACCATACACAATAGCAGGTGATGGTGGGGTACAGTATCACAAGCAAAACAGTCATATCACACATCAGCATACAGGACATGTGTTGCTCAACAGCATGCAGTGCAAGTGTAGTCAGTCCTTGTTACTAACAGTATACATGGCTTTGATGCATGTGTTTTGTTATTAGGTGATGGCCCTCCCCCAGAAACACGATGCATACATGGACACAACATTGCTGTGCAGGTATTCATAACCCTGTGATGTACTGTGCACCATAACTCACAGGTGTACATACCATTGCTGGATGTGCATCTGTGTGTCAGATAGGTATCCAATGCTGATTACAGCCTCTGTGTCTTTAGCAAATAATTGTGGTCACATTTTTAGCACATGCATGATGAGTATTCACACAACATTATCAGTGGTGCATGGATAATTGATGGAATACCATTCGGCCACACACCCAATGTACGGTACTTATGGTGAGTGTAGATCATATTGTGGACATGCCAGTCTCATACATGACATGGCATGCTAAAACACAACTGCATATTTAAACACTACACATACCCAGTATGTGTCATATGACCTAGCCACTCAATAGCATCACAAGACATATGTGTCAGTTGTGCAAATGGTGATTGGTATGCATATTGTTTAGAGGTGCATATGTGTGCACACATGCATCATTATGGTGTGTAGCAATGACGGCTATGTGTAGTACTGTGGTTACAATAACTGGATGGGGTATAGTACCATAGGCCATCATCATGAAGCATCAGGTGGTCACTCAAGGCTACAAATGTTTCACAAACCAGCACTAATCATGCTGTGCTGGAACTGTACTGCCTTGGCTAAATTCACCATTTCACAACCAGTTGTTACGTGAGTTTGTAAGGAGGCCAATAAGGAGCATTCCCTGACATGAATGTGTAGTGTGTTGCAGAGTGTTTAAATGCCCCAGGATAGGCCTCTACCCCTCAGGTATATTATGTGTAATGTGTGGATGAGATTTTGGATACTGGAGTCTGTCTTTACAGAGGGTTTGTGAATCCTTTATGTGTAGCATGTTAAAATGCTCTGTGTATGACATAGATGTGTATGTTATGTGCATGTTGAGTATCAACTGTGCCTATCCAATGGTCACTACAGTCTAGCCACATTTGTTTGAGATGGTCTGGGTATTGCATGTGTTTGAGGCAGCTAATCACATTAGTGAGATGTGCGTGCTCTTATACCAAACATGTACAGCATGCATTATGGGTAGGTGTGTTACATGTGTACATGGCCTACACCTTAACTATGACATGCACTTTTTATTTACAATAATAAATGTAGAACACACTCACCAGCATCTGTCCGCTGCCTTGATGTCACCCCAGAGGGACCTACATAGAGATGAGACAGTTTGTCAGTGGCCACAACTGTGGCATTGCTACTATGTGTTTGCAATCTTATAGTACAACAGTTTACATTCACAGGGCTACAGATTATGTTCCAAATGATCAGTATTGCACAACAACAGGCTCCACATCTTTAAACGACACACTCCACATCTCACATATGCATGATCTACCAATACAGATAACAGTAGTCTACAGATATGCCATGTTACCTGCATGCTCCATGTGTGCTTGCTGGGTTGCTCCAACTTACATCATGGTGTATGTCTGCTGCTGTTGTTGTTGGGCAGGTGCCACCAGGCTCATGAGCAGCTCCTCCACTCTGGTGAGGGGGGGGTGGATATTAACACCACCTCCTGTTGCAAGCTGTTGTCTACGCACATCAGCAGCATGCTGACGGACATGTCTGAGAAGATCACCGCAGTGGTAGCATACCTGCTCATATGTCCAGTTATGCAGGTCTACCTCGGACAACATCTTGCCACATTGCAGTATGCTCCTGTTGGTCCTGGCTGGTTTGTGAGAACATGAGACGGTAGTGCTGAATCATACTGCTAGTAATGATATCATCTTCAGCACTACTGTAACTCAGGCTCCTGTGGTGGGCCATGATCCCTGGAAGACATAAATACAAAAATATGTCTGAGCAAGTCATATGGCACATTTAACATTATACAGTACAGATATCACTGAACTTCCATATATAGCAGCCTATAAGCTAACCGAGAGTGAAACACTGTAACTGCCACTTATCACTGCTCACCCCACAACTGCTTGGAAGTGCCTTGCTCACTCTCTATCTAATGAAGCATGTTCTACACAGCAACAAAATAAAATCACTATATAAGACTATACAAGAGTACCTGGCACACTGTATGCAACACGATGCACCACATAGCCACAGCAGATATACATCAAGCTGAGGTGTAAAGAAATATATCATCCATCACAATCAGTGTAAGGCACAGTAAATGTATTACTATTATACCACACAACTTGTTAATGCCAAACCTGTGGCCAAAATATGTGCACAATTGGGAATATAGGTCACATACTGCTGTAGTACACTATGAATGTTGCTAGATACGCAGTTATATGTATTACCACATGTCAAAGGTCGTCTTACAGACATACCCACACACACATCAGACATAATTACAGGACACAAAGATATGAAAACCCAGATAAGCTTTCAGTGTGTACTATACAGTACTGTGTGTCAGTACTTACACAACCTTAATCTTGAGAAATGTAATCTGTGATGAATACAGGGAGCACACAAAACAGTGGATGCAAGCAATGTGGACATACACCATACTTTGCTGTACAGGCCCAGAGATTCAATTAGTACTACAGTACACACAGGATTTGCATTCAACGTTGGTACCAATCAATAATCATAGATGTAGTGCTTTAGCCTCCAATGACACACCCTAGTTAAAACCAAGGGACTTAATCAAACTGTATGCAATAGCACTTGTTCTGCCTAGCAACAGAATAGACAGCTTTTTCTAGGATCAAAGCAAGGACCCATAATACCATAACATAAACAGTTTCCCACTAAGCTATCCCACAGATACATATCTTTGACGTATTCACAAACATATTGACCATCACAGTCAGCCAACAGTACAGAGAATCTATTGCAACAAGTAGATGTAGGTGTGTATGAGTATATATATATATATATATATATATATATATATATATATATACACATATATATATACATATACACATCCATTTGTCTACATATACATATATATGTAGGCACATATACATTTCACCTTTCATAGTGAGAATATCAATTATACAAAGGATGTAAGGTGTACAGTAATGTAATAAAATCGCACAGTCTTGGGATAAATGCATTGAAGGTGTTCACAGCCCAGGTAGCTTTAGCAGGCCTTACTGGCTTCAGCATTGCAAACAGAACAAACCACCCACAGTGTTTAACCACCATGTCATATACCAGCACCGTATGCTGTCTTGTTTGTCACACACTAAAACCTACATGCAAATATGCGCATACTAACCTTCACCAACATATATATCTCCCCCTTCGTAAACAGTTGCAATATGTCCCCTGCTCTATGCACATATACAGATGTGAATATATATGACACATATATATTTCTCCGTATGTGTGTGGCATACACACACATGGTCCACATTGTTGTAAGTCCCTGGACCTCACAGCTGAACTGTTGGGCCTTGCTGCAACACAAACAGGTGTCACATATGAACACAGACTAACATTGGGGGGGTATATTTGGCAATAGATGCTAGATAAACATACTAGACTGCTACAGCAGTTGCCAGTGCTAAGCTACACTTTAATATGACTATCATGCATGCGTTGTTCTGTCACATCCATGTTTATATAATGTCAGCGCTAATCCCCCCAACAGCCATTGGCCACACTACTGTACAGAACACAGATAACATGGATCAGATCTTTGACATTTAATGCTGAGCTACACAATTCACAGGTATGGCCCACTGCCCACAGGTACACACAGTATTGTCCATAGCAGTAGTTAAGCAGAACATCTGTGCATAAAGAAGTACTGCTGCCACATATGAATGTTTCACATTATGTAGACTATTCTTCAATAATATCTACTACATGCCAGTAAATACATATGTGTCACATACCTTTCCTTCGTATAATTTGGTAATATTTATTTTTCCTTTCCTCTGTCTCTCTCTCTCTGTCTCTCTCTCTGTCAGTCTCTGCAATAGAGCAATTGAGTTTGTTGGCAGAGATTGCAGCCTGCTTTTTGTATGAATTTGCACATGAGCATGTGTGGCCTCTGCACTAATTAGTGGTCACCATTTGCTAATTGCATGCAGCCTGCTGTGTAGTAATTGCAGTAATCACTGTCATAGCAACCCAGTACTATAAATTGCTGACTCATGTAGGCGTGGCCCTTTCAGCTTTCCAAGATGGAGATCATCCTTGTTTGGTGTGGACATCAGTGTTTAAGACAGAAGGTTGGTATAGTTCTTATATCAGATGCCAGGGGTGTAGCCAGAGATTTACATTTTGTACTCAGACATAATGTTGCTGCTTCCAGTACCCACTTGTCAGTGTAGAAATGTACTCACCCCTCAAAATGCTACCCCAAGATACATGGAAAGATGTACTTTATTTTCAACTGTTACAATTAACTGCCATACAAAGCTAGTTATAGAGATGTATTCCTTTGGCACGATAATTGTTTGTGAACTGCTATACTGTGAATATTCATTTACTCAGTTCTAAACAGTTTGTGCTTTTTTAGTATTGACATTAGCACAAGCTGCTCAGAAAAACTGGACACATTTCAGTACTGTGAGTATGCTTACCTACATCCTTGGCAGACCCTGCACACACAGGTATATTCTACATTTGGGTAGGGTTGCAGAAGTACAGAGAGCGTAAGTAGTATTGTTTGGATTTTATCTTGCTGGACTTACAGGGTTGCTGTGTACATGTTAGTTTATCAAGGCAAGTAGTCTGTCTGCGTAACTCCCAACTGTGGACCTATCCACATGATAGCCAGAGAATAGCCTGTTATTTTTTGTCTGTGCACCACACAGGTCTTTTCAGCAATTGAGCAATGGCATTCTTACAGTTGGTTGCTACCAGTACATGGCTACATCCATTTGTATTTCAGTGTTGCATTCCTACATAAGGGTATGCTTCTGAAACTCCTTCCAAAGCTATTTGCGCAGTGTGTAGCAGCAGAAAGGCTAATATGCCTCTGTGTTTCTGCCTCTGCCAGACCTCTCAACCAATCAGGTACATATTTGAACAGACTCAGGGAAAAGTCAAGAAAAAGTCAGGGACAATCAAGGACACCTTTAAAATATTAGTGCCATTAAGTTGAAACATTGAGAGAATCAGAGCATATGAATTAATACACCTTTTCTGAAGTAAAAGAAGTGTCTAACTCTTAATTATTGTCATTATTCATTGTGTAATTCACCAAACAAACACCAGTCACAACCAAAGTGACACATAGCTCACAAAACCAGTGTGCCACCCAACAACAGCCCCTAAGGCAAGACAATGTACCCAACACTTTAGTCATAGGTGACTCTATAGTCAGGCACACTGATAACCCACTCACCAGGCTGAACAAGGGGAAAATTACAGTCAGCTGCCTGTCAGGTGCCAGGATCCCCCACATAACGCATGCACTCAAGTCACTCCACAACAAGTACAAATACAACTCTGTCATTGTCCATGCTGGAGTGAACGACTTGAGACGTACCTCCCTGGACTACATGAAAAGAGACATGGAAGAGCTCTTGGATCATGTGACCCAGGCAGGTATGACCCTAGCCCTGAGTAGCATCCTGCCTTCGCCCAGAATGATACCACAGTATAAGGACAAAATGATTGAGTTCAACAATTGGCAAAGCTTCTGGTGTCATTCAAAGGGGATCCAGTATTTGTCTGCCTGGGAAGACATGATCGACAAACCATGATGCTTTGCCAGAGATGGTCTGCACCTGTCACCCCTGGGATTCAGGTTACTGGCTAAAGCTCTTGCCACCCCTATAGTGCCTTTTTTAGGCACGGTTCAAAGGATAAAACCACCACCATAACAGATACAAGCATGCAAAATCTGAAGGTAATGCTACTCAATGCTAGAAGTCTAAACCTCAAAATGCACTCTCTCAAGGCACTGCTAAAAATGGAGAACATCGATATCTGTGCAGTAACTGAGACCTGGTTCAAGGCTCCAAAGTGCACACCTGCAATACCAGGCTACAATTCTTACCACACCTTTCAGCCACAAAACCAAGACCGAAACACTAAAGGTGGAGGAGTGTCCATATTCACTAGGGATATTCACACCTCCAGGCTAGTTGCCTAACACAATGCATCTGAAATTCTCCAGGTGCAACTAACACTAGGTAAGAATGCAATACAAATTGCAGCTTGCTACAGATCCCCCACCATGCCCCAAGATTATCACTACACCTTTCTAAACATACGGGAAAATATTAAGATACAATCAAACACCCTAATACTGGGTGATTTCAACTACCCTGCCATTAATTGGGAAAACTACTTGGGTACCAACTCCTTTTCCCAATGGTTCTTGGAATTCATAAATTCCAACGCCCTGGATCAACTAATCCATTGTCCCACCAGGGGCTCCAATATCCTAGACCTGGTCATTACCAACATGGGAGATAGATGCTCCACACCAGTGGTCACCCCCTCATTGTTAAGTCTGACCATAAGCAAATCACCTTTGACATCCACATCCCACCTCCACCCCCCAGTAAGGAAACCTCCTTAAAAAACTTCTCCAAAGCCAACTTCATGCTACTGAAGTCAGAAGTGTCAAACTTCACAACACCCATGCAGACAGGATCTGGAAGTTCGACTGCAGAATCCTACACTAAGGCACTGTACGAGTACATCCACTCGTGCATGAATTGTGCCATCCCAAATAGAACCTAGATGCTCTTCTCCAAAAAAAGGAAGCCAATCTGGTGGTTCCCTGCTATAAACAAACTATACAACAAAAGGAAGAAACTGTTGCAGAAAAGAGGAAAATCCCAGGATGCAAAAACTCCCTCACCAGCCTCAGTAAGAAGCTGAGATCCCTCATAAAATCCTCAAAAGCTAGTTATGAAAATAAAATTGCCAAAGATTCCAAAGACAGCCACAAGGCATTCTATAGTTATGTCAAGAATCTAAATGGCAATGCTCAAATCTGCTCTGAGCTACAACAGAATGGCATTAAATATACTGATACCAAGGATATTGCCAATATCGTGGCAGATCGATTTAGTGGCAACTTCACTCCCCTCTCACCCCCTAAAGGTCCCATCTCAATACCAAAAGATTGCCAAATTCTGATAATCACGGCCACACAGGTAGAAACCACACTCTCCAAAGCAAAGAATACAGCATCCATGGGACCAGATGACATCCCAGGCTGTCTACTACATGAACTACAAAATGAACTGGCACCTCATCTGAGTGTCATGTTTAATCATAGCCTCACCACAGGCTTCGTGCCCACTGAGTGGTGCACAGCTACAGTTATCCCACTCCACAAGGGAGGATCCGCCTTGGATCCAGGGAACTACTGTCCAATCAGTCTGACAAGCCTGATCTGCAAGGGCATGGAACGCATTATCATGGAACTTATAAACAAAGACATTGGCAACCTTCAAAAACTGGACCACCACCCAGTTTGGGTTTGTGAAGGGCCAATCTTGTCTCCTGAATCTGATCGACTTCTTCAAATCAGTCTCCAGAGCTGTGGACGAGGGTAAGGCGGTTCACACAGCCTATCTGAACCTCACCAAGGCCTTCAACACCATCCCCCACTCTGGAATCATAGATAAACTTACTAAGCTGGGCATAAATCCCTACGTCACTCGATGGGTTGCCAACTGGATTACTGACAGAACCCAGACTGTAAAAGTAGCTGACTCCAAATCCAGCTCCAGACAAATGACAAGTGGAGTACCTCAGGGTTCAGTCCTGGGACCACTCTTGTTTGGCATCTACTTCTCTGAAGTACAGGCCAACACTAAGGGACTTTGGCTAACAAAGTTCACAGATGACTGCAAACTGGGAGCCATTATTGAATCCCCAAATGATGTGGATATTCTACAAAATGGCCTCACAGAAACAGATGCCTGGTGCCAGAGCCATAGGCTCAAGCTTAATGCCAAGAAATGTATAGTTATCCCCTTTGGAAAAAACATGTACCCATGAATTACCACATAGGTGGCAGGACACTAAACATCGAAATTGTGATGAGAGACTAAGGGACACAGGTGGACAGTGGTCTCGCTTTCGATAACCACATCACCACAACAGTCAGGAAATCCTTCTATGTGGCACACCTCATCACTAAGGGCTTTTCATCCAGAAAAAAGGAGGTCATTGTCCCACTGTACTCATCCCTCATTAGACCCATTATAGAATATAATGCCTCGTTTGGTATGTACCTCACAAGACATCTGCAACAGCTGGAAAGGCCACAGAAATATCTCACTAAAAGAATCACAGGCCTAAAGCAGACGCCATATGTTGACTGTCTAAAAAAACTGCAGCTATACTCTGTGGCATATCGTCTACTCAGAGGCGATCTCTGCTTAACATACAAGGCCATGTCAAACCCTGAGCTGTTGGACATGCTCCATTTAAAGAAATCCCAATCCCTCAGAGCCACACGCTCCAGGGATATAAACCTTGTCATCACAATGAACAAAACATGTTGGAGGGATAGGTTCCTCACCCAGAGACTCCCCATACTCTGGAATAGACTGCCCATGCATGTTAAGCAGAGCACCTCATTGGCCCTCTTCAAAAAGGAACCTCCTACCAAGGGGAGAAAATGCTGAGAGAAGAAAAGGAGCCACTTTTGTGATTTTAAGTATTTTCTTCTGATTTTTTGTTAAGTTTTACTGCTTTGCCACCTACTTTTTGGCATTTTCCGGCTTGCTAAAGTTTATATCTGTAACAGTAACAGTACTTGGAACACATCTAGAGCCTGTTTACTGCATTTCCTGTGTTGCACTTAATTTAAAATCATTTTTTCTCTAAAAACTGCATTTTACCTGATTTTGGCCTAGCACTCAAGTGTGGGGTCATTTATTGCACTGTTGTGATTATTTTGCTGCTTGTGTATCTCTGCTACCTTTAAACTACAACAAAAAGAAATAAAAACAAAAAAAATCTTGCCTTTTTCCCACTTTCTGAAAGTTAAGAAAGTTCAGTTACAGATTTGCTGTTCTGAACTGTTTGGAAGTTTTTAGAAGACCAGTGCTTGCTTGGGCTAAAGGGAAGTCTCTGTGTTCACCAGTGGGAGTGGTTAACACTGAACAGCCTGCCTGTCCCTGGAGGAGTGGTTACTGCCTAGAAGCTGAAGTTTTATTGGCCATTTTGGGTCAATTCTAAACTCCTTGATCTGTCTCTCTTAAAACCCGGCTGCCTCGTGGTTTTGGCATCTTTTCAGGCTTGCTAGTTGTTGCTGAAGCACCTACCAAGGGGAGAAAACGCTGAGAGAAGAAAAGGAGCCACTTTTGTGATTTTAAGTATTTTCTTCTGATTTTTTGTTAAGTTTTACTGCTTTGCCACCTACTATTTGGCATTTTCTGGCTTGCTAAAGTTTATATCTGTAACAGTAACAGTACTTGGAACACATCTAGAGCCTGTTTACTGCATTTCCTGTGTTGCACTTAATTTAAAATAGTTTTTTCTCTAAAAACTGCATTTTACCTGATTTTGGCCTAGCACTCAAGTGTGGGGTCATTTATTGCACTGTTGTGATTATTTTGCTGCTTGTGTATCTCTGCTACCTTTAAACTACAACAAAAAGAAAAAAAATCTTGCTTTTTTCCCACTTTCTGAAAGTTAAGAAAGTTCAGTTACAGATTTGCTGTTCTGAACTGTTTGGAAGTTTTTAGAAGACCAGTGCTTGCTTGGGCTAAAGGGAAGTCTCTGTGTTCACCAGTGGGAGTGGTTAACACTGAACAGCCTGCCTGTCCCTGGAGGAGTGGTTACTGCCTAGAAGCTGAAGTTTTATTGGCCATTTTGGGTCAATTCTAAACTCCTTGATCTGTCTCTCTTAAAACCCGGCTGCCTCATGGTTTTGGCATCTTTTCAGGCTTGCTAGTTGTTGCTGAAGCACCTACCAAGGGGAGAAAACGCTGAGAGAAGAAAAGGAGCCACTTTTGTGATTTTAAGTATTTTCTTCTGATTTTTGTTAAGTTTTACTGCTTTGCCACCTACTTTTTGGCATTTTCCGGCTTGCTAAAGTTTATATCTGTAACAGTAACAGTACTTGGAACACATCTAGAGCCTGTTTACTGCATTTCCTGTGTTGCACTTAATTTAAAATAGTTTTTTTCTCTAAAACTGCATTTTACCTGATTTTGGCCTAGCACTCAAGTGTGGGGTCATTTATTGCACTGTTGTGATTATTTTGCTGCTTGTGTATCTCTGCTACCTTTAAACTACAACAAAAAGAAAAAAAAATCTTGCTTTTTTCCCACTTTCTGAAAGTTCAGAAAGTTCAGTTACAGATTTGCTGTTCTGAACTGTTTGGAAGTTTCTAGAAGGCCAGTGCTTGCTTGGGCTAAAGGGAAGTCTCTGTGTTCACCAGTGGGAGTGGTTAACACTGAACAGCCTGCCTGTCCCTGGAGGAGTGGTTACTGCTTAGAAGCTGTAGTTTTATTGGACATTTTGGGTCAATTCTAAACTCCTTGATCTCTCCCTCTTAAAACCCTACAACTCTCTTTTTGCGCAGTTTTGCGCACTGAACAGCATCGGGCAGCGCCGCCTAAACAGGTTTAAACCATTCCAGGCTCCACAAAGTCTGCTCTTCACTTTTTCCCTTAGAACTTTTAAAACTCTCAAAGTAAACCCTCTATTCTCTTTCTAAAGCCCTGCACTTGCTCAGCTCTTATAAGGAAACACTAACTAACTAAAGCACTACACCCTCCTTGACTTCTCATAAGTATTAGGCTCCCGACTGGTCCTTCCTGATCAAGTAAAAAAATCAGTTCCTTTCCCTAATCTGATCAGTAAAAAAACAGTTCCCTATACTAATCTGGTATGTCCAAGGGTCAGTTTCAAGGTTACTCTCCAGTCCAGCTGGTGAATCTGGGAATTTTGAGGCAATGTTACAATTGCCTTATGTACACAGACAACCCTCTCCTCCTTCCAACAAACTCTAATACATGTGAGAGATGCAGTTACACAGCCGGACTGGAGGCAGAGCTCTCTCAACCCAAGACTGGCACAGTCAGTCAAGAGGAAAAGGTAACCACCCACAGCACAAATCAAGTCTCACACACCTATTTCATCTGCATACCCAACACATAAACACATAAAAACATACTCGGAGGCTCTAAACAAAAATTTCTCTAAACAGCAAAGACCTACAAAGCAGATATCCAAGCAACAGCCACCCCTCAACAATACCCACGAATCACATATCTCACAAAATCAGTGTGCCTCACAGTCACAGCCCTTTAGGCCAAACAACACACCAAATACACTTGTTATAGGGGGACTCTATTGTCCGGCACACTGAAGTCCCACTCACCAGACTGAACAAGGAGAAGGTCACTGTAAGCTGCCTGTCGGGTGCCAGGATCCGCCACATAACAAAAGCACTCAGGTCACTCCAAAGCAAGTACAAGTATGACTCCATCATTGTCCATGCTGGTGTGAATGACCTGAGACGTACCTCCCTGGACTACATGAAAAGAGACATAGAGGAGCTCTCTGACCATGTAGCCCAGGCTGGTATGACCCTGACCTTGAGTAGCATCTTGCTCTCACCAAGAATTATGCCACAATATAAAGACAAAATGATCAGTTTCAACAATTGGATAAAGTATTGGTGTCATTCAAAGGGGATCCAGTGTCTGTCAGCCTGGGATGACATGCTTGACAAGCCATGTTGCTTCACTAGGGATGGCTTGCACCTGTCACCCTTAGGCTTTCGTATACTGGCCAAGGCTCTTGCCATCCCCATAGTGCCTTTTTTAGGCAAGGCTCAAAGGACAAACCCACCTCCATAGACAACCCAAGGATAAAAAAACGAAAGGTAATGCTACTCAATGCCAGAAGTCTAAACCTCAGGATGCACGCACTCGAGGCTCTCCTCAGTATGGAAAAAATCGATGTCTGTGCAGTAACAGAAATCTGGTTCAAGGCTCCTGAGAGCACCCCAGCACTACCAGGTTATAACTCATACCATGCATTTCAGCCCCAAAACTCAGACCGAAGCACAAAAGGAGGGGGAGTATCTATATTCATCAAAGATACCTACACCTCCAGGTTAGTGGCACTGCACGAAGCATCGGAAACCATCCATGTGCAACTAACAGTGGGCAAAACCGCCTTTCAGTTTGTAGCCTGCTACAGAACACCCTCCCTATTACAGGAACCCCACTTGGCATTCCTGAGAACACTGGAAAATATGAAGGTCTCTCCAAACACTATGTTATTGGGTGACTTCAACTACCCAAACATTGACTGGGAAAACTACTCAAGCCCAAACACCCTCGCACAACAGTTCCTTGAATTTATAAACTCTAACACAATGGAACAACTGGTCACCACTCCCACAAGAGGGAACAACATATTGGACCTGGTCATCATCAACATGGGGACTCTATGTTCCACACCAGAGGTAAACCCCTCATTGGTAAGATCAGACCATAAACAAATTTCCCTGGACATCCATATCCTGTCCCCACCCCCAGCCAAGGAAATCACTGTAAAGAATTTCTCAAAAGCCAGCTTTGCACTTCTCAAGACTGAGGTGGAATCCTTCAAAGCCCCTGGGCCAGAGGATAATACAGCCCAATCCGCAGAATCCTTTACAAATGCATTCTATGAGCACCTGCAGGAATGCATGGATCGTGCTATCCCAAATAAAACCAAGACTCACTCCTCCAAAAACAGGAGACTGGTCTGGTGGACCCCAGCCATAAATAAGCTATACAACAGAAGGAGGAAACTACTACATGACAGAGCAAAATCCCAAAAAGGGAAGGCATCTCTGATCACTATTAGCAAGAAACTTCGATCCCTCATAAAATCATCAAGGCCAGTTTCGAAAGAAAAATTGCCCTAGACACTAAAGATAATCACAAGACCTTCTTTAGTTATGTTAGGAACATGGGCGGAAACTCCCAGATATGCTCTGAATTGTTGTGTAATGGTACAAAATATACCGAACCTACAGTCATAGCCAACATCCTGGCAGACAGATTCAGCGCAAACTTCTCCCCCCTTCCCTCCCCAAAGGAGCAAATGCCTATCCCAACTGAATGTAACCTCCCTGACATCACAGATGCACAGGTGAAAGCTGCCCTCTCCAAAGCAAAAAACACAGCATCTATGGGACCAGACAATGTCCCAGGCTGTGTCTTACATGAGCTCCAAGAACTGAACCCTCACATTAAGTCACTGCTCAAACTTAGCCTTACTACAGGATATGTACCCAAAGAATGGCATACAGCTATAGTGGTCCCACTCCACAAAGGTGGTGCCACAATGGACCCCGAAACTATCGCCCCATAAGCCTGACTAGTCTGGTCTGTAAAGCTATGGAGTGTATTATCATGGAACTCATAAACAAAGACACTGGTAGCCTCCAGACACTGGACCCTACCCAATTCGGCTTTGTTAAGGGCAAATCTTGTCTCTTAAACCTAGTTGATTTCTTTGAAACAGTTACCAAAGCCATAGATGAGGGCAAGGTAGTCCACACAGCCTACCTGGACCTCACAAAAGCCTTCAACACAATACCCCACTCGGGCATCATAAATAAGCTTACCAGCTTAAATATCAACCCCTATATCACAAGATGGGTTGCAAACTGGCTCAGAGATAGAACCCACATGGTCAGAATCACAGGTGCCATGTCCGAATCCAAGCCAGTTACAAGTGGCATCCCACAGGGCTCAGTTCTGGGACCTCTCTTGTTCGGTATATACTTCTCTGAGGTTCAGGCTACCATGGGGGGATTATGGCTGACAAAGTTCGCAGATGACTGCAAACTGGGGGCCATAATCGAATCTCCAGCTGAAACAAGCATCCTCCAAAAGGGTCTCACAGAGATGGATGCTTGGTGCCAGAGCCACAGCCTCAAGCTAAATGCTAAAAAGTGCATAGTCATCCCCTTTGGGAAAAACAAGGTGCCCACAAATTATCACATAGGTGGTAATCCATTAAGTACAGAAGAAGTAATTAGAGTTTTGGGGACCAACATAGATAGTAATCTCTCCTTTGATAATCACGTTGCCAAAGTGGTTAGAAAGACCTTCTATATAGCCCACCTTATCATGAAAGGGTTCACATCTAGATCAAGAGAGGTCATTGTGCCCCTCTACTCATCACCCATCAGGTCCATAATTGAATACAATGCCCCTTTTGGGATGTACCTTACCCGACACCTGCAGCAACTGGAGAGACCCCAAAAGTACCTCACCAAGAGGATCATGGGCTACAAACAGATGTCCTATGCAGCTCGACTAAAGAAACTCCAGCTCTACTCAGTTGCTTACCGCCTACTCAGAGGCGATCTATGCCTGATGTATAAAGCCATGTCAAACCCAGAATTAATGGACATGCTCCACCTCAAAAAGTCCAATCCCTTAGAGCTACACGCTCCAGGGACCTAAACCTCAGCACAAAAATAAATAGGACATGCTGGAGGGACAGATTCATTTCCCAGAGGCTCCCCACACTCTGGAATAGAATCCCAATTCATGTTAGACATAGCCCCTCGCTGACCCTCTTCAAGCGAAATCTGGACGCGTGGATGGGAAATCGCAAATTCACCCCTGGGATCTCTTCTGTGTCCCTGCTAGACAGAGGCACAGTAAACTAACCTTAAAGGGTACCTTCTGTGACCTACTTTACAGAGGCACAGTAGGCTAATCTAATAGGGAGGCGGAAGCCAAATACACTCTGGCTAGGCTTATAAATGCCCTAGGGCAGATAGCCTAGTATTTACCTATGAACCTAATCTACCTATGATGATTGGATGGGAGATAGGAAATTCACCCCGGGGATCATGTCAGTCGCCCTGCTAGACAGGGGTCCAGAGAAGTAAATATTGTGGGAAGAAATATCCAGGGAATTGTTATGGCTAGGCTTGCATAGGCCCTAGGGCTGATAGCCTAGTACCAACCTATGAACCTATGAACCACCTTTCTGGCCAAAGTCAGTAGTTTTAGGAGGGATTCAGAGGGACAGAGCTAAAATTTGTGTCAACATCAGGGACAGTTGGGAGGTATGGCCTCTGCCCTAAACAGATATGCCAGGGTTTTTCCTGCTGTGATACTGTGTGGGGTTGTAAATTGATGGTGTAACATTATTTCCTGCTAGAATGGCTGCTTCTCTTATCACAGTCATGTAATGTAATCCCACAACTGTTGGTCATCATCCACAGAACAAGTTGTGTGGTATGGTATTCCTAATTTTCCTTTACATTCACTCATTCTGATGCATGATATAATTATTTAAGCACCAACCTGATGTATATACACCGTGGCTTAGTGGTACTTCATGTTGTGTAGTGTGTGCAAAGTCCGGGGTTCAAGACTTACAGACGTGTTTTATTTTGCTCCTGAGCAAAACAAGGTCCCTCACATACAGAGTGACTAAGGCACTTTTAAGTAGTTGTAAGCAGGTTTGCGTGGGTTTGCACAATGCTGCATATTGCTTAGCCAAGCACAAACAAGAGCAAACCCATGCAAACTCACTAACTACTGCTTAATAGTGCTTACTCCCGCTCACCCCCGCGCTAATTTATTTGAAAGAAAAGAAAAATGGGAAGATAGGAAAGTGGTGAAAAAGGGGCACAAAGAGGGAAAGACAGTATGGAAAATATCTCAGGATGTGCAGGACGGGTGTAGGGAAGGTCCATAGCTGCCCATTTCTTCAACAGCCACAGCTGTGCATATGCAATAAATTTGGAGGTAGATATGAACCCTTCAACCCCTGAGAGAGGGGTGAGGACAACAAAGTATGTTGTAATGCCAATTAAATAACATTTCATGTGTCCAGTGGACATGTGTGCAAAATGGGCAGCTATGTATGGGGCGTAATTGTTTTTTTGGGAGCAGCTTGCCTTTTTTTTTTTTCAGGTGAGAGTGGAATGTGGGGTAGGGGAAGTAGGTATATTTGGGGAGGTAGGTTGGGGAGGTAAACAGACAAGACAAACAAGACGCATACAGGGGCGGTATATGACACATGTGGTGGGTGAGCACCTTTGACGGGGAGGGATGTTTGGAAATCGCAAGCCCATGAGCCCCCAGATGGAAACAGTGGGACTGAGGTCCCTACCCATGGGCAGTCACCACTGCACCTTCATGGCCCAGGAGGTGGCTGTGCTGGGGGCTGTGTAGGAGGGGCAGGCTGACCCAGGAGTTGCAGCACTTGGGCTTCAAGCTGGAGTAGATGTTCTGCAACAGAATGTTCAATCTCTCTACACACCGCAGCCCGGACCGTTCGAAGGGTGATAGGTGCTCCTCCACCCACGCTTGCACAGGGGGGCAAGCCCCATCCCCTGCAGTGCTTCCACCCGAAGGTGGCACAAGGCCAATGGAGGAGGAGGTCCCAGGCTGGGCACCAGATCTGTTGGTGCCAGGTGCCATGGCCAGCTGAGGTGGGACAGGTGGGTTCGCTGGGACCAGCCTTCCCATACGAACTATGTTTTGGAGAGTTTAATAAAGATATGGGTTAGTAACAGTCAACAGCATTCCCAGTTAGTTATAACAGCATGCAGAAGTATTCCCATTAAACCAACACACCAGATTTTCAACAGTTGAAAAGCAAGCATAATATATGCATATATAGATCATTAGTGGACATTACAACAGCATGCAGGTTGAATTGATGGCAACAGGCCACCAATATTGTGGTATTTTAACAGGGCACATGCATAGAAATAAATGCAAATATTTATAAACCAATAGGACATATGTCCCAACAAATGTTTTGAGATTAGACATACTGATTGAGATGTAGAATTGCATTTTTTATGCACATACAGTAGGGTGGGAAAAGATAGCTCAATTAACACCTTATATATCCTTCTAGTTTTCACTACATTCCTATTAACTGCAGTTATATGTCCCTTACATGTATTATTACACTACCCAATGTCCTTATATTGTGCAATTGGATTTTGCTAGATCATCATATACATGTATCTTACATACAAACTGTCCAAGATGCAGATGTTACTGCAACATATTTTGAGAGTTATTCACACACACTACTGCTAAGATGGTACACTGACAGATCTACTTTCATATAATTATCTAAATATGTTCAGGTGAAAGTATCAGTTATATGTTAACAGCTCCCTACATTTCTGGCAGCACACTGACATTTCTGGGGAACACAATACCAAGCTACTCATGTGCCAGATTAACCTGTACATGCTGGCCATGAACCAACAGTTGAGGGCTGTACATATGCATACAAGATACTGGCACTCCCTTCATCAATGTTATATAGGCCTACCCAAGTGTGGGTTGACACTGCTTAATACAACACTGCTATTTGTAGAATGCAACAGTACAACAACATATCAAAGAAAATGACACAGACACACTCCATGAATCATTCATTTATTAAAGGATTATTACACCTTTATTTATTGGGTTAAAAGACTTTTTGAAGGCTCTCTCATTTATTTTATATAACAGTACATGCAGAATAATTACTAACCTGCCTCATGATGCAGCCTTTGCAGCCTATCTTCATGGGCTTGCTGGTTCATAGCCCAGACATCTGCAGCTGTGAAGTAAATGCAGTGATATTGAGACATACCTATCCATAGTATAGACAAGCATAGCAATTCTTAACTACTTAATACAATGGCTACTTACTCAGTACTGGGGCATTAGGCATCGTACGGCATTCCTGGATCCACTGGTCCAGTTGATCCTCCCTACATCGCTTCAGGTCAGAATAATGGTGCCTGACCTGCTCACCAGTCTGAGGAACACCAGTGGCACTGGTGAGATCACGGGCAAGACTGTTTCAGGCCTCCATTTTATATTGGGTACCCTGGTACTGGCGCCGCAGAAGTCTTTCCTCATGATTGTGGACAAGGAGCCAAACCATTACTTTGGACTCCTGGATGTCCCAGCATTGCACTCTAAATCGAGTGCCTTCTCCAACACCAGCCATGCTGACTGCAGAAGGAAGCTACAACCAGTTATAGCAAGTATTCCTGCCTATGGAGCTTATATATGCCTCATTACCCACACTTGTTTGTGATTGGCCAGTTTTGGAAAAACTCAGCTGTAGGCACGCCTGCTTAGCTGATGTTGGCATTGTTTAAAATTCCTTTGATAGATATGTGTCTGTTGAAAGTGCATGTTTGTGAAATGCTGTCATGGCTTAGTGGTTAAGTACTGTGACTATAGTGCACAGTATCCTGAGTTCGAGCCCTGTCACTGCTTTTTATTTTCCTGCTGGGCAGACCTGACTGGTTATGGTACAGTAAAGGAGGTGTGAGCGTGTTTAACCGACTTTGCTCAACTTTACCCGTCTTTGCTCAACATTGCTCAACGTTGCTCGACATTGTTCGACGTTGCCCGACGTTGCACTGGTTAGCGCGGTGCGCAGCTATGCGCAAATACGTTGCAGTTGCGCTGGTTAGCATGATGCACAGCTACGTGCAATTATATTTAAATATGCTCAAGAATGGTAAAATGTGCATAGCAGTGCTTTATATTGCTTAAAATAGGGTACTCATGCCTCAGAATGCATAACCATTTCACCTTCATATATATATATATATATATATATATATATATATATATATATATATATATATATATATATATATATATATATATATATATATATATAAACATTCACTACTACATTTAACATTTCAATGCTTTTTACAAAACTTATACATAAAAAAATGTCAGGAAATATTTTTGTATACAGATTTCCCACAGAAAATGGAATATGCAGTAGTGGGACTCAAACCGGGAATGCCTCCTCTTTGTGTAAAGGCTCTAACCACTACGCTATTGCTATTTTGCTGAATTTGCATATATTTTTCATATTATCCTTTTCTGGTGTCTAAGCTGCTAACTGTAGCTAAGCCATGGGCAAACCCGCGCAAACCCACGAAAATATGGGCAGCTATATCGGAAGCAAAAAAAGTCTTTTTATTAGTTGTTTAACATATGGGGAAGGGTAGTGTTACATTGTGCACATGTGAGCAGACTCGCTCATGTAATTTGAAATTGCGGCATTTCTTCATTGCAGGGGCATGGATTTTTGGACTGCTCGGCAGTCCGACACACCCCCTACAATTGTCCATGCTCTGTGTAAGCTTTAGAGTTGAGGCAGTGCACCCTCATTAATATGCATGGCGCACTGCCATCATACTCTTACACTGGCACTTCCATGTAAGATTAATCTAGTCTTACACGGAAGGATAGTAAATCCAGGGGAATGTCATTAAATTATAAACAATAGAATTGATAACCTTATGACAATATAAGTTGAGAATTGTATTTTATTTGTTTAACTTTGCTTGGTATGTGCATTGCTGAGCTAACTGAATGTCAGACCAAAGTAATATGCTAATTAGAAGTGTTAAAGTGCTGATGATTTTCTTTGTTCCTGTGTAACACATTCCTTTCACAGGTTGTTTATGAAGCAATTAACACTTTAAAAAGTTTGCAAACAAAAGAATGTTTCAGCTGAGTAAAAATGCTTTATTCATACTTGCCTTGCTTGCTGTCTGCTCATTGAACTGTATTGAAGAAAATCTACATAATAATTTGTCACTGAAATATGTAAAAACAGGAAGGAATTCTATTTGTCTTTTGTTTTTTTCAAATATACATATCAGAAATCTAATCAAAATAACATATGTCTAAATATATTTAGCAGTAAAGAACTGATAGAATAAAAGATATAGTAATGTTATTTTTCATTGTGCTGTTGCTGACATACAGTTTGTTTAGAGTTTGCTGAATGTTAGCTTATGCTGTAGTGTTATTAACTCTAACTGTACATATTAATGGAAAAAAAGTAAAGTTAGATATTTGTTACTGATTAGAACAGTTTAAAAGAACTAAGAAAAATGAGAAACTTACAGAGGAAATTAGCGGCTGCTGTGTGCTGTGAGTTGTCATTTTACATGTTGTGATCAAATTCTAATGCAGGATGTAAAGCTTAGATCAGAACAGCAGTTCACAATCAGTAAAACACACATTCCAATTAAGCAAGCTGGAATTATTTTTATATTTAATCAAGACTGATTGTAATACTAGGATTAATAAGAAGAGTAAATATCTTATGAATAATATGCAAATGCACAAGGAATGAAATATTTATTATGTACGATTGATAAAAGAGTATTATCAGTAAGTCAATAAATATATACACACATACTGTAATCTCTAATATTAAGCTGATGATTCAATAGTTCCTTGATGGGAGATTTTAGAAATACAAGTTATATAGAATAAGGTGGAATATTAGTGGTCAGATAAGACAGAAACATATATTTAAATAGAAAACTGCTTATAAGAAAGATATGTATTGCATATACCTACTTATGGCAGAAATGTGGATATACATGATCTCGTAGAATATAAATAGAAAATCATATGTAGTTTTCTGAAAATATCCAGAAAGCTTAAATTTGAAGCTTGGTCGTGAACTTTGAAGCTTTTGCATACATGTTACAGAGCTTAAATTTGGGTGTTATATCAATGAATCAGGTCTATATTAATTAATTGAAAGACGTATTCCACAAATACGTATTCATCAATCACCAGCCGCTGGAATTCACTTCAGTGAAATGCGGATTTTTTCCCACAGCACGGAAACACTCACCCTGCAACCATCTGGAACACACAACATAGTAAATAAAATCCACCCCAGTGGGGGGTCTATGCCCTCACACTCTCCAATGTGGGGGGCTGTTCCCCCATTCCCGTAATTATATATACCAACTCTGAGATTTCACCACAGTGGGGAAAAGGGTAAAATTGAGGTAATGGCCAATTGTTTCTGGACTGTGGGAAAAATTACTCAGTTTGATAAAGTGAATTTCAGTGGCTAGTGATAGATGAAGATGTATTCATAGAATATATCTTTCAATTAATTAATGCAAACCCAATGAATCAGTGCATCCATTCTGATTGAAAGTAAAGAAAAAATGTCTGTATGTTTGAACCTGGGAAGGGAGAATGAGATTTGAATTGAAAACATTGTAAGTTCTGAATATAATATCGACTGCATTTTTTGACACCAGAGAAATAAAACATTCTCTTTCACATCACTTTGACTTCAGTAATGTACATATTTTATGATTTAGTTTAACAAGCTAAAGGATGTTTAAATATTTTATATTTATCATATTAAGAGTGTTACACAATTTATTGGAATATTAAAAAACCTGTATAGAGACTCCAAAGCATATGTTAAAACTGGATCTTACATTTTTTAATTATTTGTCTTAAACAAAGGCACAAAGCAAGGGTGTTCCTTGTCCTCTCTACTGTTTGCATTAGTTATTGAATCCTTAGCTAACAATATAAAAAGCAATGAAAAAAATTATGGATTCTCAATGACAAGGCTTATTAATCTAAAATACAGCTTTTTCACATAACATTTTACTAACTAAAGGAGATTTAAACTATTCAGTTGAAGAAACAAATGTCGAAACCGAAAAGTTTCAATAAGCATCCCTGCTAAAACTTAATAACAATAAAACTGAAACTTTACTGCTAAATCAATTGCTAGACAATACGTTTAAAAATAAATAAAACTATAACTGAGAAGGAAAAGAACTAAAATATTTAAGACTAAAACTCTATGAAGATGTAAATAAGATTATTAATAACAATTTTGAAAAAATAATGGGAGAAGTCCTACTTCATATTAAAAAATTGATTTTTTTTTATTAATTTTGAGGATGGGTTAGTACTTATTAAAATGACTATATTATTCAAGATTATATGTGCATGTGTGTAAATACAAAATGATTGTATTACCCAAGATTATATGTTTGTGTGTGTGTGTGTGTGTGTGTGTGTGTGTGTGTGTGTGTGTGTGTGTGTGTGTGTGTGTGTGTGTGTGTGTGTGTGTGTGTGTGTGTGTGTGTGTGTGTGTGTGTGTGTGTGTGTGTGTGTGTGTATGTATATATATATATATATATATATATATATATATATATATATATATATATATATATAGTTCCCCTTTATAATCTTGAAATACTGAAATCTGTAATTTCAGTATCCCAAGACCATAAAGGTGAAAGTTCAAAATAGTGAAAGTGCATAAGCATGAATCTGAATATCTCGAATCTGTGCTTATGCATTTATGCAATGTTACATGAAGTGTTTGGCTGGGATGGTGTCTAGAATTTAAGGTGAGTGAGTGTATGTGAGTGTTTTTGTAAGTTGTACATGTGAGTTAAGGTAGGGAGGTGGAAGTATGAGTGTGAGTATTGGATGTGTCGGTGTTTGTGTATGTATGATGTGTGTGTGTGTGTATGTGTGTGTGTGTGTGTGTGTGTGTGTGTGTGTGTGTGTGTGTGTGTGTGTGTGTGTGTGTGTGCGCGCGCACGCGTGCGAGGGACTGTAGAATGTCTGGGTGTCAGATTTTTTCTGTTTGTGCGATCTCGGAGTTGGTATATATAAGTAAGGGGGTGTAAGGGGTGCAGCCCCCCACATGGTGGGTGCAGGGGGGCTTGCTTACATGTAGTGTAGGGTTGTATAATTTGTGTGGTGTGGGTAGAATGGTGTGTGTTGTGTGGTGTATGGTGTATGTATGTTCGTGATTGTGTGTTTCGTGCTTTTGGGTTTTGGGATTGTGAGTCATTCACCTTTATAGTTTCGAGATACTGAAATTCGAGATTTCAGTATTTTGAGATTATAAAAGGGAACTCTCTCTCTCTCTCTCTATATATATATATATATATATATATATATATATATATATACATATATACATATTTATATTGCATTTCATATGTTTAATACTTGACAAATAAAACTTTTAAAGAAAATGGGGAAAACTTAACTTCATTCTTATGTTATCATAAAAAGCCAAGAACTGTGTACAGAAAACATATAAGATTAAGGGGGTGTAGTTGTATTAGCTTCCCAGATGTAGAATCTTAGTCTATTGCTGCAAATTTTAACTCTATTATATACCGGATAGACTCAACTTACACTAGTCAATGGAGGACCATTCAGTAGCAGATTATACTAAGTTCTTATAAATTTATCAAATATGACAAATTGGAAATATATAACAATCCTTTCATCTGGTTAATAAACTTTACCTTAGAAAGAAATTCATTTTAATATTTAGACTCTGCATATATGAAATCAGTTCTTAAAACAGTTAAGAAATATGTTTTTAAATCTCCATTAATATCAAAATGGATTTTTTCCATTCCACATACCTCTAGATTTAAGGAAACTCAGAACAATGTTAAAATGAATTTACTAAAAAATAATGGATTAGTATTATTGTCTAATTGCTTTGAAAAAGAAAAGTTAAGTCACTAGAATATTTAAAGACTGATTTTATGTTGGCTAAATCTGTTAATCAGTTAATATTATCCAAAAGAATGAATTAAATGAATTTAGATGATATGAGTAATGAGGAACAGAACACTATTTCGCAGTTATATGAATATATAAATGCTATAACTGAAGGCAAATTAACCTACAAAAGAAGCTTGCCCAAGTAATATAAATAAACTATAAATAATAATTTTGATACAAAATTCTAGAACCTTTCAGATAATAGTGGATTGAGTGACTCAGTAGCTGGTAAGAATAAAACTTTTTTTTACTTAAATCAGTCAAACTTCAAAAAGTTTATACTGGAAAGTTTTTATGTGGAAATATATACATAGTTTGTTTCTTTTTATGAAATCTCTAAGTTTAGTAAAATGATGTCTTTAGTTTGTTGGAGATGTAGTAAAGATGCAAAAGCTGATTGGACATACATGTTTATGGGTTGTGAAAAATCAAATATATATATATATATATATATTGGGAAGAGATAAGTATGTTTTTAAGGGGTGATGGTCTGATAATTGCTCTTTAAGTAGATAAATAATACTAATAAATGTTCTACTTCCTGTATCTGTAAGACCCAAACACCAAAAAATACTTTGGAGTCTTTTGGTAGTTGCTAGAAAAGTTATTAGTAAAAACTGGAAACCAAACTCCTATGTTCAATGAATTTTTAAATTTAACAGCAATACTGTGTAAAACTGAAAAATAAGTAATGAGAATAAGATCTATAAGTCATACTAAGACTTTTTAGTGGTTGGGATAACCTTGAAATGTTGTTATTGAAATACAAAGACTCTTACTGTGTTCATTGTATAAGATTACTTTAATGATTCAATATATTCCTGACATTGTATAACAGTATGTGATGTTGAATTTCTTCTTTTCTGTGTATATATTGTAAATATGTTAAATTAATAAAAATGTTCTTAAAAAGTAAATATATAATTAATAGGATATCTATGAGTTCAGTTCTGTGTGACTGTATATATCTAACATGCACACAAACAATTTAAACATGTTACTTGCTCCCTATGACTACACCCAAGTTAGGACTCCCCTCAACAAAAAAGTAAGTATATTTAAAACTCAATTATCAGCACAGATCTTATAACACCTCTGTAATGGAGATAAGACACATTTCATTGTGTAATACATTGCATCTGTAACAATAACACTTAAAAATGCCACATTAGAGAATTAAACAAAACGGTTATAACTACAATATCTACTGCAATGGAGTTTGGTCAGTTAGAAATACACAAACAGAACATTTATTTTTTTCTTTTCCTGCTAATATAGGTAAAAACACCAGACCTCCCACTTACTTACAATACAATCATCTGCAATAAGTATACAAATATGATGCAGAATATAAAATCATTTTTCGTGTAGTATTTGGTAATGTAATTGTAGAAATGCAGACATGGCTATTGCAAAAGTAAGGTATAAAAGTAAAACAGATTAGAACAATAAAAATGCTTTTCAGCAGTCAGTACACCTCATCTTTTAATGTTAAACTGAAATAATTAGTTAAGAAATAACATACCATGACAATGCAGCACTGTAGAAAATAGATAAAGCTCCCAAAGTCTTGTTTTGCTAACAGTATCAAGCTCTGTGTTTCAAAACAGTTTCCCCAGTATGATGCAAGGGCATTAGCTACATAATTACCTTTATATAATGCAGATTCAGTCCTGTGAGTACTGTGAGTATGCAAAAGAGGTGTGAAATCATCAGCATTTCTGAATACCAAAAGCTGCACTAAGTGTAGGGAATGTAAACATGGTGTAAGGACCTACACATTTACATGCATATTGCCTATCAATGCAAGGGCAAGTATTGGGATGTGCTCCCTGTTAATGACCCGCAGGTGGCTATGATTACTCTGATTGCAGGAATAATCAGCTTTCACATTCTCCCTTCTTTGATCTATACTTACCTTGGTTGTGCTAGGGAGAAGAGACTTAACAAAAATTTTAAATGTACATTGAGCAATTTAGGAGATCAACAGTCCTAATATTCAAATGCCCGCTGTAATTACCACAATTACTGTCCTTCAGTAAGAAATGTTGTTCATATTAGAGGGAGTAATTTAATAATTGGTAAATATAGCAAGTGATAATAATACAGAGATAGAGTTGAACTTATGAAACCAGAGATAATGAAATAAAACACCAGACAGAAAGAAAAGTATACATCTGCAGTATTTCCAGTGTCCATTTAGTATCATGAGATTGTATACCTGTGCTGTTTGTAATATCCCAGTTATCCAGACATTCACCGTCAAATGTGAAAAGGCAACTATCATAACTTGTTTCTGTTGTACTTCCAATGTGACTTGATCCAATGTCACATTATCATTACATCTAAACTCTTTATCACCTTGCAAATATATATGTCTTTGTCTGTGGCAAATCTAGGAAATAGTGTGAAATTATTGCTTTCAATGCCCTTGTTTGAGGATTCAAATCCATACAGGACCCTGTTGCAGCATAACAAATTTTGTTAAACATGTACATGTAAAATATTTGATCTACAATATTTTTTTTTCTTGTATCATTTGTGCACCATTTGGCACTGTGCACCATTGACTGGCAGTGTTCAATAGCATTGAACTGCATTTCACTGCCCAATGTGAAAACTGACAAATTGTATTTGGACTGCCATTAATAGCGCAGTGAAGACTGGCAATATTTCACTTTCCTTAGCAGTAGGAGCAGTGCTGAGTGAATAAATTAACATTGTTACACTTCTATTTCTGTAGCATAATGTATAAGGGTATTCAGCTTACAGTGCATGTAATGCAGTGACCAAAATCCATTCCCAGATTATTTCACTGATGGAGCTCATAATAATTTTTTACACTCATTTTGTTGCATGAATTGTGTTGATATAGGAAACTCAAGTAATGTTAGTAATGACAAAAACTGACAGATAAGTCATTTTACATCATTTAAATATGAATTGTGCATGCTGTGTAAGCAATATAAGCATTCCTGCTGGTCCCTGTGCCATTTCCATGGCATTAGTAAAAGTCCTGATATTGGGAGACATATGTGATACTACTTTTGTGGCAATGAAATGAGAGAAAGCTGAATGCATCACTGTAATTCATTACTAGCCATGCTCACTGCTACATATACATTGTGATTCATTTCATGTTTTTTTTCAACTTGTTTTTTCCCCAAAAAGTGTTAGAATGCTTCTCTAAATATTGCCTTCTGCATTTGCACACCATTTGGCAGACTGAAAGCCACTTTCACTGCTAAAGGAAAAAAAGTGAAACATTTAGTTTAGGCTGTCTTAGTATTTCAAAGGCCAGAAGTATCAGTGTGGCAGTCAGCAAACTGGTTAGAACATAGGGAAGAAAATACACCTGACAGGTAACTTTCTCTGTGGCACAAGTTGTAAATTTAGTAATCTTCTAGATGAAGGACATCTTTGATGCATGATTCTAATCCAGTTAAATAATACTTTTACAGAAGGTTTTCTGAACACATACGTAATCACATTTTGTGACACTATTATGTTTGTTGCTTAAAAAGCTATTGTTGTCACTCTTGCTAACATGTGATCATTTGTCTGCCCACTTTCACATTATCTGTCATTAACTACAAGTGTGATAATGTTTTCCACAATATACATGTCTGATGTTGCATGGTGATTTGAGAAGGAAGAATTTTTCACCTGAATGCATTTCTTGCTCTGGTAATTGTTACATATATCCATGCATTGCATTTAATTTACTTTCTGTAATTTTCTCTGTCATATATTCATTTTCTAATGTATTTTCCATTTGCTCTCCACTCATCAGCATGCAAACAGAGTTCACTAGCTAAGGGAAAAATTTAAAAAATTAGTTCAGGCTGCCTTAGGTAGAATAAGTATCCCTGGGCATCATTGTACTCCACCCCTGCAACAGGGAGAGTAGGTACTTCAGTAAATGTACCTGACAGATGTCAAGTTCTGTTGAACATTGTGTAACTGAAGTGAAATGAGAGAAATAAGGCACGTGCAGCACTGTACAAATCTTGTGTAGAGATTACATTGCTATTAATTGCAATATGTCATCTTCTTTTTAAGGTTCATTTGCTCTTCACTTGGCAGCATGCTAACACAGTTCATTACCTAAAGTAAAAAGGGAAACATTTAGTTTAGGCTGTTTTATGTAGCTTAACATGCCTGGAAACAGTGCACTTTCGGCAGCACTCTGGACAGTAGGCATTTGACCTCTCATAGAATTATCTCTGTGACACAAGGTGTAAGTGCACTGATATTAGATAAAGAATACAGCTGATGAAGGATTCAAACCCAGCTACAAGATACGTTTATAAAAGAGTGTAAGAAGTCCATTTCACACAATTTTTTAATAGGACTATAACACTAAAGAAAATGATAATGTTAAATGTGTTTCTTGCAAGGAAGGTATCTGTGAGCCTTGCAAAATGAAACTGTGTATTGCACATGTATCATTAATGTTTCACATAGAACCACAAGCTAATATGTGTCCAGTTTCCTAGACATGACAATGATTATATTTCATACAAAATTCACTTGGATATGTGTGATGGGCAGAATACTTTTCTTATAATCATCATGATTCATCACATATCCCACTATGTGTTTCAGACTCTTATGTGTTGTTAAGTATGTATGTAACATAAATCAACCTGTATTAATCAGCACAATCAACTGCATCCATCTGAAACATATTTACTATTAGAAATAATGACTTTTACATAGGAATGCATTCCAAGAAATAATAACAACCGCACACATATAGGTCTCTCTGTGGTATATTTCCATTCATTCAGAAATTAATATATGTCAAATTTCCATGCTGGAAAGGTAGTTCTCCTGTGGCAGTGGCAGTTCATAAAGTAAGTTGCACATTTTGCATCCTTTATTCTATTAATTCATTTCTAAGCTGTTACAATAATATTTTAACATTATGTAACCCAAATATGACTCTATGTCATAAGTCATTATCGTTTACCTTCCAAACTTGAACTATTAAAATTCATGCCATTAAGCATTCTTATTTGAACCTGTGATACTGGGTGGAGCATGACACGTGTCAAAGCTCTATGCCATGTTTCACACTTTTACTGCTATGTGATGTAAGCAGTGCCAATGTGTCTGATAAGAACTCTGTGTACTTTCAATTGTGCAAATGCATTTGCCAAGGTTGTGCATCTTTGTGCAATACCAGTAATATATGAGATCTGAATTAGGCATTCAAACATATTTTGTTAGCTTGGCTTTTGCAGACACAGCTGGTGAGGGAGAGAATGATGCTAAATTAGAGCACAAAGGTGGGGTGTTGAGGAGTCCAGAATAATTCATAAACTCCTTGTGAAGTGCTATAGCTGTAGACTGCTGCAGGGGGGTTATACCTGGCCTCAGTATAAGGTTGAGGTTTGTAATATCTTAGCCAAGGCTTTCTCCAGTGCAACAGGCATCCCATGCAGTTGTGGAGCAATGTTGTCATCACTATAATGATCTTAACAAGTGCAAGCAGGATTTCCTAAGCCAATGGGCAGCTGAATTTAGGACTGGAAATACCTCACAGTTGTGTAAGTTTACTGACCCATAACCTGTCTATGATATAGCATTAATTATCTAACCAGCCAACACAGTTACTCTTTATGCTTTCATATATATTTCTTTTCTTTTCTTTTTGTGCTGTACAGCTGTAGAGGACATAGCTGCAAACTGTAAAGCACACCATGTGGAATTAATTTGCCTCAGAGAGGCATGGGGTAAGTATGATTCATTTAAACTGTAAGCCATAATGATATTTTCACATCAAGCACTAGCATTTCGAGCAGGCATACCTCACCCTTCATCTCAAGCAAACATGACTTCTTCAGTAACTCTTGCTGCTTGCATTAGACAATTAGAACACCAGCTTTATTGTGTGTAGGTTCAGTACCCAGAAGCACAAATTACATTTTATTAATGTATAAGTATTTATAGCTTATTAACAGCAGTCTGTCAGAAAGAATTACATTATGTTAATTGTAATTATTAAATTAGAATGTATAATTCAATCCATCATAGGGAAATAAAGGCTGCTGTTTCTTATGCCATAGCAGTCAGATTTGTTTATTTAATGAAACATAAATATTTTTCCATTGTACATGAATGATGCAAAGATGTCCAATAGTAAATTACCATAATTGTTTGTATATTGCCAAACCAAGTGTATTTAAAATATACAGTGCTGTGACATGCTATGTATCTAATTATCTCTTTTGATTGTCTTCCCCCTGTCCTCTCTATCTCTCATTTTTTTGTGGTAGGCTGAGGATTATAGTTTATTTGCAAAACCTTCTGCTAAAAGGTAATAATCAACACAACAGAGATGTGCACCAACCACTGCTTCTCATCCTGCCATACCGCCACAGATGGAAGAACAAACATCAAGCACTCCCAGCACTTCAGGGTTACAACCTGTCAGTTTTGCTTCCACAATCCCTTCCCTACCTGCTTTCAGTGAGTCAGTTAGCTCTGCCTTGGCTGCTGGTGCAGTGGTACCCTCCTGGAGCAGTAGTAGTAGAGGTGGTAATTTGTTTCAGCTGGCAGCAGCTGACAGGGCTAGTGGAGGATATAATGGAGAAAGGTCATGTGTATGTATCAGTAGGGCTGAAAAATGTCCTTCATTGAATTGCAAAAATGATGTCATGTCCAGGACTGACCCAGAGAGTTGCTGCAGGAGATAGTGATGACATTTCTAAGCATGAGGACTAGATTCTCACTGTTCTCAAGCTGGACATGGGTGTGATGTTCCCCACCTATCACCAATCATGGTATCCCCCAACCTCTGCAGATGCTTCCTAACCTACTCTACCTACCTGACAGTCTCATTCCTAAGCACCTTTCCCAACACCCCCTCCCCCAAAAAAAAAGAGTATGGCTGCCTGTCCCATGGAACCCGTGTTGAAAGGCAATAAATTACCTAGCTAGCTTTGTTTTCATTGGTGCTTACCTGTTTAAATATCCTTGGATTACAGGAAATGGCAGGATCTGAAGAAGGCTTAGATAGCTGAAAGCACTTGTCCTATTTGCTTTATCAAGATTTATCCTGGTTTTTGAACTTGTTATTTATTGCATTTTATCAAACAGTTAGTTTTTAAACAGTTGGATATTTTACCTCCACCATGGTGGCAAGTCTTTGCTTTACTTAGACATATACATATTTTTATCTTTGGTAAGACTTGCCTTCAAAGCTGTCAGTGAGGTTAGTTGAGTAAACATAAAGTTACAGAGATGTTTGATTGATAATCCAGTGGCATGCAACATACAATGTGTATGTCATCCCATGATGTTAAACATATCAATGTCCCTCATAGTAACACAATGTTCAGTAAGGAAAGTATCTACATTTCATTATAAAAGAATGTCACTACATGTGACAATATTAGTGATGTTACATTGTCCTGTGCAGACAAATGTATTCATTGCACAGCCTGTGATACACAGTGCTATGTCCTCCAAACATTGCTTTTTACAAATATTCCAATGTCCACTTTCACACGTATTGTCCATCTTCTCCTGGGGTGCTTGCAACTAATATGGTGCTCTCTAAATAGGTAGGAGGTTCAATGTCCAAATTGAAAGCTGTGTGTGTGTGTGTGTGTGTGTGTGTGTGTGTGTGTGTGTGTGTGTGTGTGTGTGTGTGTGTGTGTGTGTGTGTGTGTGTGTGTCTGTAAATGTGAGTAAAGAGGTGGTTGTGACTTTGTGCAACACTTGGTGCTGTATCCATTTCTCCTGAGAATAGTACATTTAACTGTTTTTTAACTCCCTTATCCCGATTTCTACAGAAACATCCTAAATGACACACACTGATGAGGTCATCCTGACAAAAGTGCACTCTCTCTCCTTAGCAGTCAGACATTTCCTGTGATGCTTGGAACTAGTACAGTGCTCTCCAGATTGTGTTGCCAAAATAGGTAGGAGATTTGATGCCCAACATGGAAGATGTGTGTGTGTGTGTGTGTGTGTGTGTGTGTGTGTGTGTGTGTGTGTGTGTGTGTGTGTGTGTGTGTGTGTGTGTGTGTGTGCATGTGTGTGTGTGTGTGTGTGTGTGTGTGTGTGTGTGTGTGTGTGTGTGTGCGCGTGTGTGTATGTGTGTGTGTGTGTGTGTGTGTGTGTGTGTGTGTGTGTGTGTGTGTGTGTGTGTGACTGCATGTAATACTTGGTGCTGTAACTACTTCTAAGAGGAATACTTTTAAATGTTCTCAGAACTCCCATATCCAAATTTTTACAGAACTGTCCTATATAACACACACTAAGGTCATCTTGACAAAAGTGCATGCTCTCACTTTAAGAGTCAGACTTCTTCTGTGGTGCTTGCAACTAGTACATTGCTCTCTAGATTGTGTAACCTAAATAAGTAAGAAATTCAATGCCCAACATAGAAGATTTTTTGTGTGTGAAACTCTAACAGTTGGCACTGTATATACTTCTCCTAAGAAGAATACATTTAACTGTTCTCACAACCCCTTATCACAATTAGTACAAATATATCCTATATGACACAGACTGATGACACAAGTGCACTCTCTCCCTTTAATAGTCAGACTTCTCCTGTGGCACTTGCAATTAATACAGTGCTTTCTAGAGTGTGTAACTAGATAGGTAGGGTGTTCAATACATGCCATGAAAGATGTGTGTGTGTGTGTGTGTGTGTGTGTGTATGTGTGTGTGTGTGTGTGTGTGTGTGTGTGTGTGTGTGTGTGTGTGTGTGTGTGTGTGTGTGTGTGTGTGCGGTGCTTGTTTCTGTCTCCACTTCCCCAAAAGAAAATGCATTTAAATGTGCACACAGCTCTCATACACCAATTTGTATGGAAACATCCTCTATGGAATACACTGATGAAGTCATCCTGACACAAGTCCACTCTCTCCCTTTAATAGTCAGACTTAGTACATTGCTCTCTTGATTATTTAACTAGGTAGTAGGTTCAGTGCACAACATAGGAAACTTGTGTGTGTCAGGGTGTTTACAGTTAGATGAATATGTGCTCAATCAACCTCTACTCTGGATAAATGTTTTGAAAATGATAGATGACTCTACCATCCCCTGAGTTAACCTTTCACATCCACAACTTCTTTGCAACACAAGGGTATAGCAATGCATAGCTGTAATAATTATAATTTTCTTTACATTACTTAAAGAAAACAGTGTGGTTTTAGACAATGCTATATCCACAAGTTTGTAAATTAATGCAGTGAATAACAGTGTCATGTGTTGAAAAATAATAATAATAATGTTTAATGGTTTTACAGTGAAAGTGATGTAAACATTTGTTAAGTGGGGGGGGAGAATGTTTCCATTCTTTAAATGGCAGGTGTTTTGTGTGGCATCTGTAAGAGCACTCAATTACAACATTATTTGCCTTGGACCCCCAAAAAGGGTAGCCAATGTTTATCATAGACTCAGTTTGTGAATTACATCCATCTAACTAAGGACAATTGAGGCAACTTGGAATTAACATGGCTAGGCTTGTAAGGGCTTAGGGCCACTAACCTAGTAACCTCCTATGAGCTTAAGAATATTGATGAGGTCATTGTTTTGCAAGTGAACTGAAGATATTTAAATGTCTTCTCTTGTGGCGCTTGCATATCTTATACTATTCTCTAGAATGTGTAACTAGCTAGGTAGGATATGCAAATATAGCACTGCTTAACTTTTGAAAATGTGAACCAATGAAGTTATGTTTGTTTTACACACATTTGCTGTGGCAACTTTTATAACCCCTGATTTGCTGTAAAACTAATGTTACTAGATATATCTTCTTGGCGATTCACTGTTGATGTCATCTCTTCATAGATGCTGTATGCCTCAGTTGTACTCATTATTCTCCTTTGGCACTAGCTGCTAATGTGCTGTATAAATGGTGTAAGTGAATAGGTAGGTGGTTCAATTCCATCATTGTTTCAATAGTGTGACAATTATTACTTCCATATACTGGTAGCCACCTCACAATCACCTTTATGCATACTTATAATTATAAGACTGAATTACAGTGGCATTCTGTGACATTAGCAAATCCTGGCAACCTCAGGGAAAGTAATGTTTTGGCCATGCAATGATTGCATGCCACTAACATACCTGCAGTATGTCACATTTGGATTGTAAATCCTCCTGTATTGTGTGACTTTGATAGTGTGCTTTGTACATTGTGAAACTACATAGGCTCATAGGTCCATAGGTAAGTACTAGGATAGCTGCCTTTGTGGGCCACTTTAACTCTAGTCAATTTTCCTTTTTGTACTCAAAATAACCTATCCCATTTGGTTATAGATTGGCCTTATCAATCCCATGGTAGATAATTGCATATTACCCCCAGTGAGAGTAACGGTGATCATACCATAGATAAGTTGAGAAGACTCATACATGAGGTAAAGCATTTAGGAGCTGTATCTGTCCATTAATAATACATATGTAGGCTGTCTGAGTCTACTGTGAGTGTGTCTTTCACCTTTATACTGTATATAATATTCTGCAAAGACATATATGATGTGTAGCTGTACAGTAATATAGTGCACTTCACCTTTTTAGCATAAACATCCAGCTAATAAATAGTGATGATATCATCCATTTAAATGTGCACTGTTGTACCAAAATATGGCTGTGTGGTGCTTGTGAGTCAGGCAATGATGTTTAGCTTGTGATTTTGCTAGTTATTTGACATCCATCTATTACTGCTCAGACAGCATTGTGTCAGTGTTATTGTAACTGTACATGTGACTAACACTGTTGTTTTGTACACATATAGATGTTGATCCCTCTTACTAAACACGTTGGCAATTTTTCACATAGCAATGCTTTTATTCAGAGTAATGATGATTTCTGATTAAATTTTCCTTATGTAACATATGTACAAAGTGCTATCCTCTGGCACAAGGGAATGAGAAAACATGCTGGCTATCGTTGATATACTACAACAATTACAGACACACATATCCCTTACAACAATATCATGGTTTAATGGCTTCACATAACAACATATCTCACAATTATACTCACATTTCTACCATGAAGAATTCATCCTGTAAAATATGATGTCTTGTCTTCTGTCAAATGCGCACATGTTCAACATCCACATTCAGTGGCTGTTAGCATTGTTGTGTCTTATATTGTAATGCATGAATGGCATCTACCACACTTATAATGTGTCCATTTATGATGTGAGAGTCCTACAGCATCCCTTTCATCTTTGACACTGTTTATCACACATGCATCTAATGTAATAAGTCAGTATAAGTGGATTTTCATAATAATTTTTAAGATTTCCACTGTGATGCTTATGGTTCATCCAGATGTCATTAGTCAGCAGAGTCAAATGACGTACTGTTCAATTCCTGACATCACATGAGCACCACTGTATCTAGTTGTTCACATCCATTTTTATATTGGACAATGATATATTACCAGAAGTTGGGATTGCATGGCAGTGAAATGTGTATTTGGGGGCATGTTGTGCCATGAGTGCTCCTATGGCATGTGCATTGAATATTGGCTTGTATAGAATACCTAAACAGATAGACTGTGGTTCAATTTTGACACAGTGGGTATCCTACATGATGGAAACAGCTTCCTTGTCAAAGAAGCAGTCATAATGTAATGCTCAGTATTGTGTGGACAGTAACATGTAATAGCTCCTTTCCAGCATTGTGAATAAATCTGAGTGTTCATATTATATTCATACTGGCTGTGTTAACACATGCATTCAGTTCAGTTATTTGTGACACCCTACATTGCTATCAAATGTGGCATATGCAGTCAGTACAGAGATCTGGAGATAACATTGTATAATAGGCAGGAGTTTACATCTGATAACATATGTCTGTCAGACAGATGTGTCAAAAAAACAGTGGTTTGCACACACAGAGAAAAGGGCCACCTTTTTCAGGCACTTCCTACTGGTTAAATCATCAATACACCTTACATGGTAGGACAATGCTATATGCATTTCAAGGGTGTTCTTTATATGACCAATATGTGTACTTCTGTCTGTGGAGACCATGCTTGTTATGTATCTCTCCGATAACTGATCCGGGATGTGTTCAAAAATGACATAATGCAAATGTTTCCTATGCCATTCATTGCTCATATGCATTACCTATTCAAAAGATAATTATGCTCTCTACTGCATGTCTTCCTGTGGATGGATACTGGAGTTCTTTTTATCGCATATGGCTTAATGGCAGATGAGTGATTCCATAAACATTTCTTACTGTATTGCATGCTGCCAGATCATCAGAAACTGTCATTAGTCCTCTATTACAATACTTTCTTTGTGTTGCTGCTGCTGAATTGCTGTTATGTTACTGTTCCATGTAATTCCATGTGAGCATGCCCAGTATTACTATGTCAAACATGTTTGCAAATCAGCAATGGCAAAACTGGACTCCTTACATGACATCCATTCTGTCTTGTCATTTGTCAATTATATATCCATCCATCCAAACCCCTTTTTCCCATTTTTGCACATGGGATCAGGGTGTCACTTCAGTAGTGGTGATCATCTAGAGGCAAGGTTTATACCAGTGGGTTGCCACTTATGTATGCTGTTAGTTATTAAATATTCACATTTAGCATTTACATGACTATACAACACTTGCTTGTCTATTATATGCTCATAGATAATGAACCCCTTTCCAACTTGTGTTACTGTCATTTCTTTGAAAAACATGTCCATGTCTGACTTATCTCACATTACAGCTGTAAGGTCCTTTTGTTCTTGTGTATACATACTGAGATTGATAATGCAGTGGTACTGTTAGCTTGCATACATAAATTCCCTGTCTATACATCTCATCTACAAAATTGCACTCTTTGCATTCTTCCCATAAAGTATCTTATGCCCTTGCTAACTTTTATCTGAAGTCAGCATTTAATTAACATGTATATCACATTTTCACTCCTCCTTTCCTACACTGCATCTTTATGCCCCATCACATACTTTATTAGCACGTGTTTTTCCTTTATGTGCATAACTGTGTGATTGTCATTGACATTAATTATCATTTAATCAGTATTGTCGGATTTATGTCAGACATGCTTCTTATACACTTTCATCACAATTACCTGTGGGATACGAGTGCATTTTAAACATTTCCCCTCTTCAACATTAATTATTCATTATAACACAATTTAGTGTGCCAGTTCCCCCATTTCACTTCCCTTTATTCTGTATTGTTTCCTTGTAATTGCCCTTAATATCTCTGGGCTACAGCTCATGCTCATATCTGAGCATTGCCTATATATGAGCCATTTTATTTAATGTGCTCACGGTTGCAAATACGTCGATGTGATTAGCAGCATGATTAGTTCTGCTGCTGCTCATTGCACTAACATCTTTACATTGTGTAGGTGTAGTGCACTGTCTACACAATTGTTAATGAATTCCAGAGATTATATAATTTCATAGGGCTCCATAGTGTTTTCAGATCTGTTGGTCTCCTTGTTGCTGTTTATATATCAATAACAGATGAGCTACAGGCATAGTGTGTTTCAATATAATCAATGTCATATATAGTGGCATATGTCAAGTCAATGTAGATGGTATACCTGTCAAATGACTTCAATGTAGAGCACTGACTCATAAAAGTCTGTTTGTCATTTGTAATGTTGATCATGGAAACCATGACCTTTATAAAGTAATAGAGTTGCAGATGGTAAAGAAGTAAATGTTTGTTCTGGACGACATGTTCCAACACAGAGTGCCCCACTTCACTGTAGCACATCCTGGTCTATCACATGGCATTTGTGTGGGACTGCATTTTGTCTTTGTAGTAAAAGACTTGCTGTTTCATAAACCATCTGATTCGGGCCTCTTGGGTTAACTCTAATTCTAGGATGATTTGCAGAATGCACTTATGTATCTTGATAGCATTCTGCAAATATGCTGTTTCTGTTATGCAGCTCTAGTGACTGCAGTTATGAACGCCTTGCCTGTGTTAGACATAAACTATTCTACAATGCAATTAGCTTGGGGACATACTCAAGATTTATTTCAATGAATTGTTACAATAATGTATAATTACATGAACTGGCTACTATTGTAAAGTGGCCTATTTTCTAATGTGATGGCTTTAGGAATGCCTGAGAAGATTTTTATCTGTTACTGGTATAAATGTGGCTGAATTAGAATCTGTTTTTTAATACTTAATGAATTCATCAGCCATAATTAGAAGAGTGTCAGTGTTACTGACTGGCCCCAAAAAATCAAGTTGCTACCTATCTAAATAGCGTTAAACATTTTTGACATTTGAACACGTGCACTGGCGCCCATTATTCATCATACTTTGTATCATTCTATCTATATTAGTGAACCAAATGTGCTCCCTTATAAGCGCTTTAGTGTTTCTACCTAAGTGGACCTGTGATCCCCTCATCTAAATAAGCAAGGATAATCACCCTTGTGGTTTTAAGAATGCATGTTCCTGATGTTAGAATCATGATCCCATCCTTGTGGAATTCATATTTCATAAAGCTGTGAGACATATGGATCAGTTTTATTCTATTATTCCTAGTAATATTGACACAAGTGCATTACCTTTTCTGACAATGACTCATTCTCTATAGCCATGTCAGTTTGTAAGATCTAGCAAGTGTGCCTTTTTATTTACATATTTTCTCTGCAAATTCACCACATTTCCCCCTTTTATATGCTTTGAAATAGATGTGTAAAGAGACAATAGTTAATGTTTTTAGTTCCTTTCAATAAATTAATATTTTCTACAAGTAAGCTGTCGAACCTGTTGCACTTTTGGAGTTGTCTCTTGTATTATATTTAGGATGTAAATAATCCCTTGTGCTTTTGTTGTGGGGAAGCTGAGTAATTAAGAATCTTTGCTTTATTGGGCATGTATTTTTGTCCATGTTGTATTATTTTTATTTGTACTGAAATCTTTTTGAAAGTATCCCAGTACATAATCCCAATATTGGCAATGGCTTAATAGAATTCCATTTGCATATTATATTGTTTTGATATTGATCTACTTCTTGCAAAGTGATTTTTTAGCAGTTCATACATGTTTGTGCTTTATAGTTTAAACATTCCTACATCTATTAGTGTCCCTGCAATTCCTGTATTTAGATATTGTCTTCTGTTTTGTATTTTAATCCATGACCTGCTCTTTTATAGTTTCTGCACTTGATATTATGCTGTGCATAAATTTTCTGTAGCTGCTGCTGCATACACTGTTTATTATTTAACTCTGTTATTATACAAATGTTACAACCAGTGGGAAGGACATTTTACCAGTGGTGATAGCCATTTCTAATTGTTACACAGCCCTATATCAATTCTTACAATGAAGAGATGCAGCACCAAAGTGGATTGTCCCTCTGACCTAGTGCAAATCCTAATGATACATTCCATATGATGCATACGATAATTAGCCACATGCTTTCCCCTGGAAATACCTGTGATTTTTGCTTTACACCATTTAGTGATTGATAGAGCTTCTGACATGAGTAAATCCTTACCACCAACTGCATTAGTTAACTGAGCCAAATATTTGCAGTCACCCATTGTTCTCAATGGGCGAGATCATGTTAAGTGTCAAGTAAGTGACAGAGTTTAGCATATAAGTGTGTCTGTGTGTGCGTGCATGTGGGTGTGTGTGTGTGTGTGTGTGTGTGTGTGTGTGTGTGTGTGTGTGTGTGTGTGTGAGATTGAGTGGATGTTGAGGTATAAGTGGATTGAGGTGAGTGTGTGTGTGTGTGTGTGTGTGTGTGTGTGTGTGTGTGTGTGTGTGTGTGTGTGTGTGTGTGTGTGTGCACCACATGTGCATAGTAATTTGTGCAGTAATGTCCATGTGAGGGGAGTGGTGGTGACCATACCTAAACTCCCCCTGAGAAACGAGCAAAGTCTGCCGTTCTGAGGGAGAAGGACACTAGAAACCAGAGACTGGTACATAAATCTCCAAGTCACTTTAAGAGTTAATAGAACAGAAGGGATGAAGCATGAAAAATATATGTCAGGAACACTGGATACCAGGGACACTCTTTAATAATAAACATAATCCACTTGCAAAGCTAATAGAACACAAGTTTGGGAGCAGTAGCCTAAAAAGTATGAAACTATAATGTCTGGCATTTGTGACTAACTGTAATGGTCTGTGACATATGGGAGCTGTGTTCAAGACTTCCAGACAAAGCTAGAGGGCAACACTAGATGACAACAAGGTGTCTTTTTAAATATTACCATAATCCACGTAAAGACTTAATAGAGCAACAGGTCTTGCATCACAATGTATTAACTGAGGAATAATAAGAATGAAACTCTGATGTTTAGCATTACTTACTGTAATCATTCAGGACTTATAAGGGATAGGTAAAAATAAGAGGAAACATAAGGGACAGGTAAAAAGTATGTCAGTGTGCATGTGTGTATGTATGCACATGTGTGTGTGTGTGTGTGTGTGTGTGTGTGTGTGTGTGTGTGTGTGTGTGTGTGTGTGTGTGTGTGTGTGTGTGTGTGTGTGTGTGTGTGTGTGTGTGTGTGTGTGTGTGTGTGTGTGTGTGTGTGTGTGTGTGTGTGTGTGTGTGTGTGTGTGTGTGTGTGTGTGTGTGTGTGTGTGTGTGTGTGTGTGTGTATGTGTATGGGGGGCATGCTTGAGTGTGTTTGTGTATTTAGATATGTGTGTATGGGGGGACAGAATAAGAGCGGTGTCTCTGATTATGCAGTACATCATCCACCAGTGGTGATTACCCAAAGAGCAGATGAAATGGCTCTGTTAACACTTCTGGTAAATATCAAGTGATTCAGAGATATTCAGATTAGCCAATAATGACATATTTCCTTATTGTGGTTAATGTGCCTCTGAATCACTGATTTCTGTATTTATGGTAAAAGTCCCTTTTAGATGCAACCATACCACTCATTGCTGGGTCTGTTTCTGAATCCTGGACTTTGTGCAGTATTCTGAAATTTCTAAGGTCCCTCCATAATTAAGTAAATGTTTTATTGTGATTTCTGTGTTATATGGAGGAGATATGGAGGATCATTGCTGCTTCAGTGACGTGCTCATTAACATGATCTGGTGTGTCTTCATTTGTAGCTCAATGCACAGAATGTGGTTAGATATTCATCTCAAATACATTTTTAGCACTTAATTACAATTACAAAAGCATGCATTTGAGATGCAGAAGTAGCCACCTTAGCCACATTTTGTGAAATGAGATACTCAATGGGTACTTTTCATAAATAGTGCTCTGTTTATCAGGGTTTTCACACATGGCCCTGTATGCATTTGCTGTGGAACATTTTGCTCTTTGGTTTGTTCCCTTATCTAAGGCCCACACCTAATTTAAGGGGTATCAGGCATTTCATAACCTGCTTTGGTGCATCACTCGATTCTCCACTTATGTTGTTCTGATGAGTCAAAAAGTGGGTAAGTCATGTCTTGTCTACAGCTAGGGAAGGCTGGATTACTAGCCCACATACATTAATAAGGACTCATGAGACATTGTGCATTTATGCAATTGTGTTCTTAAAGGGCAAGCTGTGTTCTATGAGTCCATCATCAAAAATGGTTTCTGTTTGTTTTTTCACAGATCATACTACCTAGGAAATGCAGAATATGAAAAAGTAAAGGCAGAATCACAGACAATCTGAAGGTAGTCACAGCCAAGCAACAACAGACCTGAAATAATTGCTGCTCCAGAACTCATAGGAGAGAGTCATTTATCCTGATGACCTCTGGAAGCAGCCTGAAATTAAACAACACTAGAGAGTATTTAGTGCACACAATTCCTTCAGACTAATCCCTTCTTTCAATGAGTTAATAGTGATGATTTTCTTATCAATTAAAATTTAAATTCAAACAAAAGACTTTCTGGAAAGCTCCAACTTCATGAGGTAATGTGCTAAGTGACAGAAATGAAGTATTCAGAAAAGTTAGATCTGTAGCACTAAATGTGCTTTCCTGTTTTTCTCTAGTAGTCCATAGTAAATAAATGCACCTATTCTGGCCAAATTCAATAAAACCAATGCTGGAGTTTATTTAAGAGAATAAAACAAATGATAAGCGCTTTCATCCTGACCACTTCAGAACTTCATCAGAGAATAAATATAATCACACAATCACTTTATATAGTACAGAAAAACTGGATAAAAAAATCATTAAACAATTAATACATTATTTAAACTGACACACACCCTTAAAGGAAGAGGCATGTAAAATACTGTATTATATATGTAACATTTAAAATCTATATAAGATGAAATAAATAGATAAATACTTATTTACATCGATCCCCAATGAATATGGTATAGAAGCCATTAGGGACTTATTGAATGTTAGTTTTAAGCAGGATCAACAGATACTTATATGTGCCTTACTAGACATGGTTTTAGCTAATAATGTCTTCATGTTTAGGGACAAGTTATATTTGCAAAAATGGGGTGTCGCCATGGGCACCCCATGCATGAATACATATGCTAACCTGGTAGTTTACTACTGGGAAAAGAACCACCTTTTTAATAGTAAATATTATGATAAAGTCCTGCTTTACAGAAGGTTTGTGGACGATATCCTTATTTTTTGGAATGGAACTATAGATGAATTAAAGGATTTCATCTCCTATTTAGAGTCCACTACCAGTTTTCTGAGATTCACGATGGATTGTTCTAGTGAAGACATTAGTTTTCTAGATATCAACATAAGCATAGATAGACATGGTAAGGTTCTAACTTCTTTACACAGGAAACCATGTTGGAAAAACACCCTACTTCAGTTTAGCAGCATGCATCCCCGCCATATATTCCCCAACATAGTCAGGAGTCAGTTTATGAGACTCACCAGGCTATGTAAAGTAAGCCACGAATTAGAGAAACAGGCTGATATAATGGAATGCCTCTTCGTTGAGAGAGGCTATGATAGAGACATGGTGAAAGATATTAGGAATTTGATATTAAATAAACATAAAAATATTAATAATAATAACACTAACATAGATAAAAAAGGATACATTGGCTCTAAGAGTCTTACATTAGCTACTAAGGAGATGAATGATAAGAGATTAACTTTCACTACTAGATTCACTAATGATAATAAAGAAATAACAAGGATCATAAGAAAAAATTGGCATATTTTAACAATAGATTCATCTATTGCGGATATTGTAGGTACAACACCTCGTTTTACTTATAGAAATAGTAAAAACCTGAAGCGGCTACTTTGTATTGAACATGAACAGAATTCAGAAAAACAATGTTCAGATAAGATGAGAATGGGTACATATCCTTGTAAGAAGTGTAATATGTGTGGTCTGATTACTGATACACAAGTATTTATGCATCCGGATATTGATTATGTTTTTGAACCCAGATTTTTTGCTTCTTGTAATAGCACCAATCTCATATACTTAGCTACATGCGTACAATGTGAAGCGTTCTATGTTGGTTTAACAAAGAGAAGGCTTAAGGATAGGATGTATAATCATTCTTATGAAATTAAAAAGTCTAACCAACAGAATGCTTTAGCTAGACATGCTATGTTAAATGAGGGACATGATTTCAGATTTAGAGTGTTACAACTAGTAACCCCTAGAAGAAGAGGGGGTAGTAACATGAATTATTTGGAGACTTTAGAGCTACAATGGATTTTTAAACTGAGAGCACATTTATCATCTGGCCTTAATCAGTCTATAAATATAAAGCCCATACTTGAAGCACGTAGTAATAAATGAAAGTTTTTATACTTCACATAAATATATTTATTTGTAATTACAATAGCATTAGTATTTGTTTTACCAACAAGTACAACATAGGGTTTCATTGAATATGGGCATTTTGTCACATATTTATTCATTTATTTATTCATTTTTACATATATTTTCATATGTTTACAGTCATTTTGTATTTATAGTATAATAGACATTATTTCATGATAAATTATTTAATAATGAAAATTTTGTATATGAATTAATATAGTATATAAGGTATTTTTATTCTTTATATATTTTTCTTCATGTTATACATATACAGATACATATATTTATTTTTTATTTTTCCTTATATGTATAGATGTTATATCATATATTTTTTGGAAAATATGTGTTAGAAGTGATGAGTATTTGGTGGCTTTAAAACATTATTTCATCATTTATTTTGCATTATTTATTTTATTTTATTTAATCCCACTATTCTGTGGAATGTGCAGTTACCTGGAGTGATATGATTTTTAGGTATGTTTTATTTTCTTTGTGTTTTTACTTTCTTTGTGTTTTCTGCTTGCAGAGCTTACAGAGATACTAGGCTAGTATACTTCCATTGCATTGCAATGATCATTTAATTGTATAATTGTTAAATTGATAAATTTATTAAGTGATCATGCTTGAGTATGAGCTTTTGTATAAAAGTGGTTTTAAAAATTCTAGATGTTAAGATCTGAAGAAGCGTACTGGTTGGTACGCGAAAGCGCTCATCTGTTTTTTATTTTTATTTGTATTTGTTTTAATAAATCAGTTGGACTTTTATACAGCAGTATTTTTTCGTGGTGGTTTCACTCGTGTATGATTTTCAGATTTGTTCAGTTTTTTTGACGAGTGAACCTTTGGATCTATAGCAGCATCTAATTTCATCAGTTCAGTTTAAATAATGTATTAATTGTTTAATGATTTTTTTTGTCCAGTTTTTCTGTACTTGTGATTGTGTGATTATATTTATTATCTGATGAAGTTCTGAAATGGTCAGGACGAAAGTGCTTATCATTTGTTTTATTCTCTTCAATAAACTCCAGTATTAATTTTATTGAATTTGGCCTGAATAGGTGCATTTATTTACTGTGGAGTAGTTCTTCCTCCTGTTCCTGCTTGGCATTTTTCTTTAGTAGTATTATTGCGCTAACATGCGATTCAAACCTAGGTTCATAGATGAATACTAGACTAACTGTCCCAAAGGACAATTTTAAACCTAAGCAATAACTTGAGGTCAGAATGAAACTCTGTATTTTGTGTCTATGAGGTTAAGACCTTAACCATTTCCCCAAACCCTCCCACTACTCACATATGCCAGAGTCAAATGGAGCAAAGGTTCATTTGTGCATCATTGATATGTCTCTAAACTAAATACCTAACACAGTTGGAAGAGCACTTTCTTACACATATGCACAGTAAGGCAACTGGATGGACTTACACGCACACACACACACACACACACACACACACACACACACACACACACACACACACACACACACACACACACACACACACACACACACACACACACACACACACACAGCCTTGCAGTACTTACTTGTTATGGTGCAAACTGCCTCACTGATTCCATAAGCAGTAATAGGTGTATACCATAAAACTGTTACGTTCAGGCTTCAATGTTCTGCTCTGAAGCAGTATCTTAGAGCTTGCCTTTGAATTGTTGTACCTTGCTGTTTCGATCCTGGTGTAGATCTTGGCTGAAGTTGAACCCATGGCACTTGCCGGCAGCAGTATGCAGTAGACTGTTACAGCACTACTTGACAGGGTTTCCTACTGATGTAACAATATAGTGGTTTCTAAATCATTCCCTCATAGTGTACTGAGCAATCTTGCTAGCAAAGGATTGTGCAGTGTGCTATGTATTTCTGGATACTACCAGATGTCTCTGACTGTGTTTGCGTGTGTGTTTGTGTGTGTGTGTGTGTGTGTGTGTGTGTGTGTGTGTGTGTGTGTGTGTGTGTGTGTGTGTGTGTGTGTGTGTGTGTGTGTGTGTGTGCACATATGCACATGCACGCACATGTGTGTGTTTGTGTATAGCGTGTTTATTCTGCCTTCTACTGAAAACTGTTATCTAACGACCACTATATCAAAAATACCTTACAGTTTCTTTCACATTTTAAACTCAGCACTTTTACATATCCTGTAGAATCTTTTTTACTTGGATTTCAAACACTAAGTGAGTTGTATGGTTAGTGTCACTTGATTTTGTTTGTCAAATTTATACCAAGTTCAGATACAGAAACTGTTAGAGTTCCGTATCTGACAAAAACAGCATAAACGCTTTTAATATCTAATATGTCAAATGTTTTACCAAATGCAAATTCAATGCCATTAGCTTGAATAAACAAAGAAATTATGAAAAAAACAGGCTTTATAATGCAGCTATGAGCTAATGGCATTCAAATCAATAAAGTAAGGTGGATGGGCTGTATCCCATAAAGGAGCTTAGCTTATGCATTACTTCATTTATTCAAATGAAATAATTTTGTAGCCACTTGTCATGTTTTTGTTTGTGTACAATTTTGTGATTACTCAGATGAGTTAGCCTACAAACTGTTGGCTTTTTTAACAAGTGAGAAGCAGCTACAAGGTTTTAATTGTAACAGCAATGGCAGGCATGGTAATATCTGCAATACTGTACTCAAAATAATTATGATTTCTTGTCAATCTATATTTAAGAACAGAACATATTATTATGATTTGATTTTACATAGGATGAGGAGATGGGTTGAACCAAGGCAATGATCATTTTGGATTATATTTTACATGGCATATGTGGGGGAGACCTCCCTAGACACTGAAAATTAAAACATTATTGGGAAAATGAATACTAAAGGGAGGTAGTAATGGAGGTTATCCTGGAAGACAAGCATTTCATTATAGGCCTTACAAGGGATGAGTGATGTGTAACACTAGAAAATGAACATTTATAAAAAGACAGGATGGAAAGGGAAATGGGAAACTAAAGAAAAAATGTTATTATATATTTAGCAAAGGCAGGAGAATGGTAGAGATAACTCTAGCATGAACAGTGTATTCTACACAAGGGAGAAGGCCCCTATACACTAGCATTACATATGCTGTATTGGGAAGGCAGACAGGGACACTCACATATCACTGGTACAGCTGTATATAGCAAGTGCTTCACTAGGTACTCTGATGAGCATAGACTGTTGGAATGCACAGCACCTTCTTTTTTAAATTTTTATTGAGATTTAAACAAACAAAACCATAATAGTTAATTTTAATAGAAATATAAATCAAAAAGTACAAAAAAGAAAAACAACTGATTTGAAAAATTACAACAAAGCAACTATTTATAAGAGTGTCTACTAAACAATGAAGATTCTAATAGATTTCATTAGTTAACAAATTAAGTATCTTCTTCTTCCGGCTTTTCCTGGTTAGGGGTCGCCACAGTGGATCACCTGTCCACTCATGATTGGCACTGGAGTTTTACAGTGTCAAGTTGCCAGACCAGCGCCCAACCTTCCACAGAAGGTGCACACACACACATGCACTCACACCTAGGGCCAATTTAGAGTGTCCAGTCCACCTGCAGCATGTCTTTGAGATGTGGGAGGAAACTGGAGCACCTGGAAGAAACCCACACGACCACTGAGAGGACATGCAGACTCCGCACAGAAGGCACCCCAGCCGAGGATCGAACCAGAGAACCTCTTGCTGTGAGGTGGCAATGCTAACCACTGCACCACCGTGGCCACACAAGTTAACAAATTAAGTATAAAAATCCCAAATTATTTATTTAGTAGCTCTTTAAGGTTGTTCCATATGTTGTATAAAGAAGTGATTCTGGTAGCTCTTGTCTTGATGGTAATAAGTTTCAACTGACAAATGTCTGATGCAATGTTGATGAATTCATTAAAAGAGAGAGTAGATTCATTTTTCCAATGTTTTGTTATAAATTTCCTTGAGATTGATAAGATGCTCCATAAGAGTAGACATTTTAATCTCCAAACATTTGGGTATTGGGGTATTAAATAAAATTAAGGACTTATTTAAAGTAAATTTGTCCATAAAATGAGCCTGTAAGAAAAATATATATATTATCCCAGTAAGGTTTACGTACAACCCAATCAAAAAACATATGTTGCCAATTTGCTTTAACCTCTAATTTACATCTCTAACAAGCCAAGAAAATTATCTTCAGTTGAGTAAAGAGATAGTTTGTTTTGATGATAATAAAATGATTTTTTATCCTCTTCATTTGGAGATTATTATTAATATGTCTAAAATAATGTCAGCAACTATCTCTATTATATTCTAGTTCTTTTTTAACCACTTTAAATAATTTTGATAAAAGACCTTTCCCAATTGTTTTCTGTTGAGCCCAAAAAGATAAATCAATTAATTTAGGCACATCATTTCTTACACTTTGCTGAATTAATTTAGTCTTGTGTTCAGCAAACTGTCTACAATTTTGTACATGCAAGCGCATTTCTTAATCCAAATCAAATCTATCTATTGTATAATCAACAGAATGTATTTTTTCTTTGTCCATTAACTGAAACCAATATGTCATGTTGTTTTCTTTAAAAGTAATTATTGTTTGTAAATTAAAAGTGGAAATATTATTATGAGTATAGACTATTAGAAAAATGAGGAAAAACATGCTTTATATATTGGATTTCTATAAATAAAATTTCTCAAGGTATTCGTTATGATGAATACATTGGAAGAATCGATTGTTTTATTATTATTATTTGACGAATATTGTTTTAATAATTAAAATAAATGTTATTTTAGGCCAAATTATGATTTAAACCTTTAAAATAAATAGTTTCTAAAGCAAAGTGTCAAAAACAAGTTACCTCATTAAAAATGTATATTATGGGATTTATATATGAAACCAGCAAAAGCATGTAGGAACAAGATGAATGGACAAGGTTAGATGTTCATAATACCCCACGGCATTCATTTACCAAAATTGAAAGCAAATAGCTATAGTCCAATTAAAATGAATCAAAGAAGACCTGGACATTAAACGTCTGTTCTGAAATAATACTAATAAAAGATAAAGGATTATATTAGTAAATTACACATGGTAAAAGCTACTCAATTATGAATATTAAGCAATAAAATGTTACTGAAATTCTATGAAAAAGAAAAATATACAGAAAATCAAGCTGCTTTATTATAAGAAAGTTCCAGGTTCCCTTTACTTCATATAAAGCAGTTGAGTCTAGCTTGCTCACATGTTTTAAAGTCAGAAATAAAAATCAAAGATAAACTACCATTATTATGCCAAGTAAGATATAAGTGATATTAAATTATTTGTCTCTTAACTTCTTCTACTACTCATTAACCTTCCATCCTGTTCTTTCAGCCTGTGTCTTTAAGAAGGTATTGTTCCAGTCCATATCTTTCACTTGTTTTAAGATATTTTTGCTTGCAGAAATGATAAAGCAGCATCAGGGCCTTCAAAAAATTTGATATCATTAGGGAGGAAAATTTTCAGTCTGACAGGAAACAATAGGTGAACATTACTTTGTTCTTACTTAAGTTCTCTGATTAAAGGTAAAAAGCATTTTCTTTTGGAAATGACTGCTGCAGAATAATCATTGTCAAAACACATTGTTTTTTTCATCTATTTTGAGTGGAGATTTTGCCCAGGCCATTTTAAGGATTAATTCCTTGTCTTGAGAAGAAAAAAAATTTTACTATTGTAGATCTTGACGAAGATTTATTCTTTGAGGTGGATGCAGTTAAAGACCTATGTGCTCTCTCAATTCTGAATGACATTGCTTCAGGTAAGTCTAGTATCTTAGGGAGCCAGGATGTCAGAAAGCTTGCCATGTTATTCCTTCTATTTTTTCTGGTAAACCAAAGATACAAATATTATTTCTATGGAGCTTGTTGTCTAGGTCATCAATTTTATGCAGCAAAAGTATATTTTATTTTAATAAAAATTTAATATTATTTTCATCTTCATTTAGTCTCCCTTCTATGTCATTTAAAAAGTCCTTGATACCAGATATTTGAGACTTCTGTTGTTGAAGAGCTTCCTGGATTTGGTCCATTTGTTTATAGCACTTTTCTTTATCTAATTTAGTGTCCATTTTACCCATCTTCAAGGATAACTCCTGGATATTTGTAAGGATGGACTCCATTTTAAAGAATGAGTTTTGTGAAGTTGCTTTTGAAAGATTCAGTTCCAGACTGAATGTATGAATGATTTTTCAGATAAAGATGTGACAGGAAAATATTTAAAAAATTCTTTGAGATAATCACAGAAAGTACTTTAAATTACTTAAAATAACTGTTTATAAACAATGAGGATGGTTTAGAAAATGGTTCCCTATTATGCTGTTGCAGACGCAGGTTGTTGAATGCGACTTTGTCGAAAAGTAAAGCGCAAAAAGGCAAAATAACGAAGCGGCTCTTTAGCAAATTCTTTCCCTGGGAAAGAATTTGTTTGTCTGCTTTCATTATTTTGCCTTTTCGATACTGTAGTGCGATCTCAGAGTTGGTATATTTAAGTAGGGGGTGGGGCGAAGCCCCCCACATTAAGTAATGTTTTACTGTTGTTTTTTTTTTTTTTTTTGCTTTTTTTTTTGTTTTGGAACAGCGATTGTTTTCCATTGGAAAATAATCGCTGTTCTGAAGTTTCGACATTGTAAGCTTTCACTTACATGGGGTCGATTATCTGTCGTTCGCTCTTCTGAGCATGTGACATGATAATATAGACCCTAGAAAATTAATTTCCTGTCAGAAATATATAATGTTGCAGAGCAAAAGAATTCTGCTCCTACTCAGTCAGCATCCTAGCCACACCTAAATACCACCATTTGATAATGTATCCATTGTTTGAAGTATGTGCTGAAGTCCAAGACAGATCTATATTACTCTGCACAAACTGTGCTATGCAATCTTTTAGCCTTTCATGAACCTTACTCATACTGTACAAAGCTGGACAATACTAGATTAGCATTACCTGGATAAGGAAGTACCTCTAAAGTGCAATACTCCTGTGTTACATATAGCTACTCTATATAAATCTGTATATTTGCTTTAGCAGCTGAGACTGACATTCAAGTTTATAATGTAAAAAGCAAAGAAGAAGTAGTGAAAGTTGTTATAAGTTAGGTAATCTTTCTTTTTTAAGAAATGAGAAGATTAAGATCTATGAAGAGCCATTGAAAATCACTAAATCTGACACAAATGTTAAATGCTCATGCCCACTGATGGTTAGGTTTATTTATTTATTTATATATTTATTTATGTCTATGTCTGTTTGTTTGTTTCTGTATTTGTTTATGTATTTGTTTGTTTGTTTATTTATGTATTTATTTTTTTGAATTTGTTAACTGAGATAGGGCATTGATCACAGGTATATACTTTGAGTCCTGGTCTAATAAAGTAACAGGCATACTTTTCAATCATTTCATTACTTTTAACAAGACACCTATAAAATGATGAGGAAAAACATATGTAAACTCAATTGTCTTATATAAAGCATAATTACGTAGGAAGATTAACCAGAAGGAGGTTGGGGATTGCCTTTTTCCTCATATTTTTACTTATTAATGAAATTTCCAGCCAGTACATTCTGTGTACATATTTTTTCCATCATGTTCAGAGGGCAGGATAGTAGGGACCCTGAATTTTTAGATGTGAAGCTTACATTACCTTGTGCTGCACATTTTGCATTGTACTCCATGATGGGTACAAAAAGTTGCATTATGACCTCGAACTTCAGTGAATCAAATGCCTTTAAGATACAGTAGTATTTGATGGGCATGTAAATGGCAATGTCACTTCCTTATTTTGCTTGCTTTGCTTGTAAGGTAAATACCCATCTTGCTTGTATTTTAATGTTGTCATGTCCAGTGTACTCTAGTTCTTCATTGCAGTGAAGATGGAGGAATGGTATATGAATACTCTTATATAACAGTCCTGCAATTTTCTTCCTTAAACTGCAAGGTTTGGGTGAAAACTGATGTTCATTTCTCTTTTTACTACTAAGTACAGCATAACATAGTGACAATCAGTGGGCTATTGTGATGGGTTTTTGTAGTGCAAAACTAAATAGCTCTATTACTTCATCCAAGGTAGAAGATTGTCAAGGGTTAGACTCCAACTTTATGGTTTGTTTGAAAAAAAAGAAAAGGTTGTGCAGTCATAATCGGACACTATGCAATGACTTAATTCTTTGAAGTTATGTCATAAAAATAAACTTTTTTAAGACACAAAGGGAAATGTTGAGCTAAAATTACAGAAGGAGGTAAAAATCACAGACAGTTTAAGACGGATTCTGTCACAACAGTATACAACATCCTATTTTATTGTGTAGGGATGTTCATTTTCTTGTTTCATACAGAATTTGTCTTGCTAGAAGTAATCCTAAGTAGCATGAAAAATAACAATGGTCCTTAGCCCATAAGGAGACTATGTAATAAATTAAACTTGTATGCTATTAAAATAACCTTAGACCTGAATCTTTTTAATAGTACAAGCAGATGCGGAATTTAAGCTCTTTGGTGGAACCACAATGTCTGATAATGTGAATTGCTCAAAATGCTAGGCTACCCGTACATATTATGATGAAAAAATAAAGTCTGCATAGCTTGTCAGGAAAGAATCATACACTAATCACTCTCAAAAGGTCAGTGATCATAAGGTCTGGCCTCATTAACAAAATAAATAAATAGAATTTCTTACAAGCTGAGGCTTTGATAAAAGGAAGAAGTCATTATATATCAGGATACAAGTCCAAAGTTTTGCAAAGAAGTCACCAGAGCAGTTCAAATAAGAATGAAATACACTTGGCAAACAGTGTAGGCAGATTTATTCATTAATAAATTAATTCACCTCCAAGAAAGAAAAGAAAAACAATTCAAGCATAACAACACAAATCTCCTTATCCATTCCATCTTAAGCATATGTAAAGTCATAAAGAGTAAAAATCAAGTGGTCTAAAGGGGAAAACACAGATGGAAGCAGTTACATGATACCATATACTAATAACACATCTCAGTAAAATAGGAAGCTTCTTAATTCAGCTTTATGCAAAGCCAAGATATAAAAAATGGAATTCCATGCCAGCAGATCATGCAAGCATGTTTAGCAGACCAACAAATCTTGTGGGCTTAAAGCTGAAGTTATAGAAAAATCAGAATAAAAAATACTTCATCATAATTTACCATGTTCCTTTCTCAAAGGTACATTGTGACATCTATAAGCAGACATTTCACTACAAGAATGTCAAATAATAGTGACACAGGCTTAGGTAATTAAGCACATTTTCATTGTCCTACAACATATTCAAAGATAATATTATGACTCATAAACCAGTCTAACGCACACTGACAGAGAAGCCTTACTCTTTGCTCTTATTTTCTCTGCTACTCCTGACAATCTATTGTGTTTTATTCTTAAATACACCATGAGATTCATGATGTGAAGAAATATGCAGGCTAACACATAGGATTCTTAAATATCTTGGTGCTACTAAGAGTCACATAGATTAATTTGAGAAGCTCCTTAAATGGACATGTTCATCATCTTACTCTGAAAAAGTTGATTACTTTTAAATGTACTCTTAAAAGGCCCATGCAAACCATTCCCATGGCGAATCACAACTTTATAGTTCATCATCCTGATGTTTGCTGCAGATTTATTGCACCTCTCAAATGATATTATTTACTGGCTGCAGCCATATTGGCCTTTGTGTCATGCTTCTTAGTTTGCACTTGCCCTTAGAATGCGACTTTTTTAAAACTTTTATTTCATTAAGCATCAATACAATGACAGTAATGTGCATCACAAATCCATAGGATGACATGCCTATAAATTAAAAATTTCTGAAGCAATATCTCTTTCAGTGGCTGGCATCCGCCATCTGTAGTATCATGACATATGCTAGTAAAGTAAATGCTAGTTACACTCATTAGAGCAATACACTTTGCATAAATTCATTCTAACAAATCAATTTCTTTGTAATCTATGATGATACTACCTTAGGGAAACACTGAACTAAAGCCTGTATCCTTTACCTATGTTAGATAGTGCATAGGATTAAAAATTGCAACCTTCAGTACTAATAGCATATATATATATATATATATATATATATATATATATATATATATATATGTGTGTGTGTGTGTGTGTGTGTGTGTGTACGTATTTGCAAATTGTTTCGCCGAACGTACATATTTTTGTATGGCCCTAATGTCGAAAACAAGTGTTAATTGTCGAAAATGTCACTCGCGACATTTCCGACAATCAACAGCACTCCCACCCGTCCCGTAACTCCCTACCTAACTAGCCTACACTCACAGTTATGCAGGGGGGGCAAGCCCCCCTGCACCCCCCCAACTTAATATTCCAACTCCGAGATCGCACTACAGTGAGGAAAGGGATGTATTTCCCTAACAACACTGTACCACGATCTCCTTACATGACCGAACATTATAATTGCAAATGCACAGTCCATTCGCAATGATAACGTTCGCTCACATAACCTGCCGAACTATGAAGTATTCAAACATATGTTGTTCGAATACTTCATAGCCGTGCAATTGCATGGCGGCATTTTGATAGTAAACCTATATATATATATATATATATATATATATATAGAGAGAGAGAGAGAGAGAGAGTCTCCCTGAAGCTTGACTAAACACTAACAAGTCCAGTGTTTGAAATAACTGAGTGTTGGCTGAAGCCAGATTACTCCTCTCTACATGCCACTGAAAAGGTCTGTCATCTTCTTGGGAATTGTGAAAGAGTAGAACTGAGGATGGGAAGCAATATCCTTCTCCTTGTAGAAAAACATTTATCTTGTTGTTTAAAACATCTCTCCAGGCTCCTGGTGGTGTGGAGGGATAAAGCCATAATTATAACCCCAGTTTACTTGGCTAGAGTAGCAGCTTAGGCCACTGATGGAAAGATGTGAAGTGCCTTTCCTAAGGGGGATGTTAGTGAGTTTCCAGGTGGCTGTTTCTGCTATTCCTGTAGCATGCAACAGAGGTCATGTGTAACACCAAAAGCAGTAACCTGTTGAGAAGAACATGCTCCATGGCTGCACAAGCCAGTGGTGGTAGTGAATGTTTTTACATGCAAAGAAACACACATATAGACATGATGTTAGCATATAATGCCTATCTTTTCATGCAAAGAAACACACATATAGATATGATGTTAGCGTAGGCAGCCCTGACAGTGATGTTCATAGATTCATAGGTATATACTAGGCTAAATATGACTAGGGCCCTAATAAGGCTAGGCATGTAACCCAAATGTAATGCACAAATTTGATTTATGTGGGGGTAAGCATGGTGCTGCACAACTAGTGGTTAAACACATCACCACCAGGAGGTGGGGTTAGGTTAAATAAATGCAAAATACTACCTTACCACCTCTGATGCCTGTGTGGATGATGGTAGTTTCTAACACAAGACCGTACTGAGCAGATTTGGAGGCTGAGTCCTCACTCTCAGAGAACTATGGCAAGTGTGCTATTGTGGAGGCCTGATGGATGTAGGCTAGAAGGCAAAAAGATATGAAAAAAATAACAGCCTCTCTGAACAGAGCAAACTGTGAAGCCATCTGGTTAATGTTTCAATGTCTATATGAGAATATCTTAAACTATAAACTGATTTATGACATTATTGACTTCCAAACTGTTTTGATGTACTGTGTGAACTCATAAACACTGAGACGTCTATGATGGGAAACCATAATACAGCCATCTTAGAACCTAGGAAAATGCAACTGTCCTCAGCAATACACTAACTAAATACTTTTTGAAAGTTTAACAGAATTTATTAGATCCAGTCATGTTACTGAAAAGAAAACACTGCTGGATTTGGTTCTTACAAATCACATGAACTAAGGATTACTACACTCATTATTGGTTCACTGACAGAGTGCAGCCTGGAAGTGATATTAAGGAGAAGACTGAATATCTTGTGTATCCTGGAAACAAGTTGTTAGGGCAGTGCAGCAAAGCCACTTACTTTGCTTGGGAGGATAGCTTAGAAATGGTGTGGGAAGTTTCATAAGACTGTGAGAAATATTATCAGAATTAGTGTCAGACTTGTGGCAATCAGACTACAGTGTAAAGATAGGACAGTATTCATAATCTCAGCCTATGCCCCACAATAGGGTTGTGAAGCAATGAAAAGACTACATTCAGGGAGCAGTTGAAAGACCTATTAGATAAAGCAGGATAACAAGAGTTAGTGTTGATAATGGGGGGGGGGGGCTAAATGCACAAACTGGGACAAACAGAAGAGGATATGAGGACAGCCTGGGTTCACATGGGTGGGCCAACAGGAATAAAAAAGGAGAGGCCACTCCAGCATTTTATCTGACAAATGGCTTGATGGTAGCCAAGCAGTAAGAGATACAGTTACAAGATCATACAAAAGGAGCCAATATGCAAAATATGGTAGAATTTTTCCTAGTAATGAAATGGTATTTGGTCACATCAGGGATTGTAAAATCATCCCCAATGAAACAGCTGGCCCACAGTGTGATGATGTGAGATAGTGCCAGCTGTGCCAGAGAGAAAGTAGGGCAGTGCATTTGCAACATATTCCAGAATAACTAGTTGAGGTTTTGTAAACAATTTTGTGTAATTTGAATATCAAATTGATTTGTACAGATTTGTACAGTTGCTTGTGTTTAAAATGTATCAACAGTGGGTCCTGCTGGACAGAAAATAAATATACATGTATGTCAGACTGTACTGTAACTGATGAAATTTATATGTGTTAACAGAGGATGCTGGAAAGGAATGGGTTAAACTCAGCACAGCTAGGCTCAAGAAAAATAGCCCAAAATTAAATGACTTGGTTTAGGCCATAAAGATTTTATCTCTCAGGCCTGAATGCAGCCAGGGATGCAATGTCTGGGCTGGGATCCTGCTCTTATCGTCCCTAGTGGTGAACTAATTGCTACCGTGGGGTGCCAGAGAATGGATTTTAGTCTCTGCAGGAAGGATGGAAGTATTGAAATTGTTTACAGTCTCCAGATGCTGAAATAAACCTTAGCAAAGCTCTATGTGTGGATTGTGATACATCTGTGCCAGATCATGGCTAAAGTTTCTAGTGAGGAGGTAGTGTTGGAACCACAGAATCAGGTGACCAGATATGATGTCATTCTGTAGCCAGCACTCAAATTGTATTTAAATACTAGTGAGAGATGTGACAGATGACACACAACACTCTGTTTTGGAACTGACAAAACCACTCACTCATTTCATCTTGCCTTGCTTTAGTAAGTAACAACTATGGAACAGTAATTCTTCAGTCAGTTAGGAAAATATAGTGAAATTAGTTAAAAAGTGTTGTTTTTTTCTGTATCTGTCTGAGTCTTTCCATCTGTGTTATTTTTTTACATTTCCTGTGAATTGAAACTCTGGTGTTTATTGTAAATAGATATTCTGTATTTTCATATTTCTTATTGTATTATTTATTATTAAATATCTTTATATCTTTCATTGTGGCATACCTTTTAGAAAATATTATAACCTTTGAGAGTAATTGCATTTATTTGGTGCCATTGTGGCTTAATGCTCCTGAAATTCTTGCTGATTGGTTAACACTAGCATTTGTATAAGTATTAGTTTTACTAAAAGTAATTGGGTACCCTGGTAAGAACCTTAAAGTAGCTGGCTGGTGTCAGTAAATGTACTTTATAGTCTGGGTGTTGGTGAGATAGCAGGTAAATCTGAGCCAGCCTTTCCCAGGTGTGTGTGTGTGTGTGTGTGTGTGTGTGTGTGTGTGTGTGTGTGTGTGTGTGTGTGTGTGTGTGTGTGTGTAAATCAAATCTCAAAGGGTGTGTGTGTTAGATGCTTGGAACAGGGACACAGTGCACTGATTTCTGCAGAGAGAGAAAGGTGGAGTCTTATTTGGGGTCTGGAGAGGAAGACCAGCCCCAGGAATGGACGGTCCTCCCTGTGTGCTCTTAAGAGAAATTGTAATTAGAGCAGAGAGCTGCATCTGAAAATACTTTGTGTGTCTGTTTTCTTTCTCAGTGAATATTCCCCACCAGTGTCAGTGGTGAGGATTGAGGCTCTTTGATTACTGGGTCAGAGGAGTGATGTCACATATTGGTGAGGAGTGGTGTGGATATTAATTGAACTTCTGTAGCTTGTAACTAGTTGCCACTAAAGTTGTTTGTATTGTCAGCAGTCAAAAGGTAAACATACAGTTTCGTTTTTCACAAAAGTTTTATTTATTTTTATTAGTTTAGTTTAATTAGGGAAACCAGGCAAAGATGTCAGCAGAGGATTATAGCAAGCTGACAGTGAACCAGTTGGCTAAGGTGTGCAGATCCAAAGGTCTGGTGCATACCAACCTGACTAAAGAGGAAATTATTTCAGCCTTAGTTAAAGCTGCAGCACAGACCAGCAACCAGGAGGGCAACCAGTCTGGTAATGGGGATGTGCAGCCTTCAAAACTGGACAGTTCACCTTTTCCTCAGAGGATTTAAAAACCTGTCTGGAGTTAAAGAGACTTGAACTGGAGGCAAAATGCATGGAATTAGAATTGGCAGAGAGACTGGGGCATTTGGAAGTCATGGAAAATGAGAGACTGTGGTGTTTGGAAGCCAAAGAAAATGAGAAGCAGCATCAACATATGATGGGCATGCTGACTGACTCATTGACAGGAACATGGAGGAAATAGTATAAGGGAATAACTGAATCCCAGAAGCAACAAACATCAGTAAATTTCTTCCACAGTATAAAGTAAGCGATAATTTTGATAGTTTTATTCATATATTTGAAAAAATATGTGAACAATATAATGTTGACCAAGGGCTCTGGGAACAGTTCCTGACCTCTTTTCTACATAGTAAAGCTGTAACTGCTGTTTCTAAATTGTCTGATACTGCTTGTTTAAATTATGACAAGGTTGTGTAATGTTTATTGTAATGTTTTAACATCTGAAGCTTAGAGAAAAAAAATGTGAGCATAGACATAAGGCAGATGAAAGTGTATGTGATTATATTGCTGAGCTAAGCACTTATTCTCATAGGTGGGTGAGTGGGTGTCAGGTCACCACTTTTGAAAGGCTGGCAGACCTTATCACTTTGCCTGAGGACATGAGAATCTGGTTAGCAGGCCAGGAGTGTAACTCTACAGATGAGCTGGGGTGAAAAGGGGATCTCTACTTAGCAAGCATGGCACCACTGCACAAGAAGATGATACCCAGTGCTGCACATGAATATAAGGGAAACCATGGTGGGCAGTCTAAACCACCGCTACAGAGTCCACCAGTAAAATGGGAAGCCACTTGTTCAAATCCATGGTCAGGATCAAGGTTTAGATGTTTTAAATGTAACCAGTGGGCCATGTAGCATACAGATGAGCACTGAAGCAAGTTGAGGAACAAAAGCTGAGGAAGCCAGCATGTAGGAATAACTGTATGCCAGTGGTAAGTTGTCTGGAGACAACAGGGATACCAAACTATCACCGGACTTTGTATTCTATCTTAGTGGGTGGAAAACAGGCCACTGCTAAGAGAGACATAGGCTCTGACATAGCCACAGTGAAGCCTGTAATGGTTAAAGAGGAGCAGTACTTGCTTGGGAAGTTCATTCCAGTCAGAGTTTTGGAGGGACTCCATTCCAAATACCTTTGACCAGTGTTCACCTTGACTGGGAGGGTGGAAAAGGAAGCAAGGAAGTAGGTGTGTTTGAGGATATCCCTGCAGATGTCTTGACAGGAAATGATTTTGATAATGTAGTACAGTACCTTGTGTGCATGCGGTTACATGCAGTCAGGCTTGGAGACAGGCATGTGAGTCTGGTAGCCTGATTAAGACACAGACAACCCCCACACCTGAAGTCGTCAATGATCCTTTGATACCGGATATTGTGGGACCTCTGAATATTCCAAGTTCCACTGGGAAAAAATATATCCTAGTGGCAGTAGATTATGCTACTAGATACCCTTGAGGCAGAGAAGGTGGCAAATGCTTTGTTAGAGATTTTCAGCAGGGTATGTTCCCGAGAGAAATACTGACTGACAGAGATGCCAATTTCATGTTAGGCCTACTGGCTCATCTGTGGAATGCTGTGGGATGAAGCAGCTAAAGACCACCCCCTACCACCTCTAGACTAATGGTCTTGTGGAAAGGTCAAACTCTACAGTAAAGACCATGCTATGGACATTTGCAGACCAGTTTAAGAGAGAGTGGGACAAATATTTGCCCCATCTGATTTGCCCCATCTGCTCTTTTCCTGCAGAGAGCTACCCCAGGAATCCACAAGTTTCCACTCTTTGCATTGTTGTATGGCCATAGGGTGAGGGGGGCCTTGGATTTGATTCATGACGAGTGGCAGGGTGAGTGTGAATCCCAAAAGTTCTCTGTTGTGGCATATGTCCTAAACCTCAGGATAAAGCTTAAGGAGATCATGGACTTGGTTCAGGAGAACTTGGCAGATGCCCAACAGCAGAAAAAGGTCTGTAATGACCAGAATGCTCGAGCCCGAGAGTATGCTGCAAAACAGCAGGTTATGGTGCTCATTTCATTCAGATACAATAACCTGCAGGCAGCTTGGGAAGGACCTTTCAAAGTGGTAAGGAAGGTCAATGATGTTAACTACATGGTAGAACTACCAGGCAAGAGGCAGGGGTACAAACTGTACCAAGTTAATTTGATGAAGCCTTACCATGATAAGGATGCCCTTGTGCTAAGTATTTGCAACGGGTACAGGAGGAATCTGAGGGGGATCTGGTGATTGATCTCCTCAGTAAGGCTCAGACTGACACCTCAGTGGAAGGGTAGAGGTGTCCCAGTTGCTATCCCCTACCCAGGTTTGAGAAATCTGAGCAGTGTTACAGGAGTTTGTGGACATGTTCACTGGTAAACCTGGGTGCACTCTCCTGGGGCAGCACCATCATGAGGTCAGCAACGTAAATGCAGATGGGATCTTAAGACAGGGTATGGGTTAATGTATTCCCAAGATAAACAGATCAACCATGGTTTGCTAATATTACTCGTATTCACAACTCAGCAAAAAAGAATGAATAAATAGAAAACGCTCACTTTATTACAAAAACAAAGCTTTCGGGAAATATCCCTTCTTCAGTGTTCAAACACATTATTTGAAATCATCTTATTTAAATGAAGTAATATACAACACATGACACAGCCATCCAATAAGAACACACAAATCATTAACCATTCAATTTTAAAAAAACATATTGCAATATAAAAACACTTTGAATAAAAATAGAAAATAGAATATTAAACCTAGCACTTATTCAATAAAAATGTATGATTATCATAGGAGTATAAAGACTTATTTATACTGTTTTTGTTTAAAATCTAACATAGGTTTAATTGTTACCATATTATTAAGCCCAGGTGCACTGTCAGCTTCGAGTCTTATAATCCACTTGTATTCAGACAAATCTAATTTATTGTTTATGTCTCCAAGCCTCAGATTTGTATATACAACCTCTAAAACTTTAAATTTAAAGCTATGTAAGACTCCCTCATCCATTTTATGCTTTGCTAAAGCATTTGATCAAATGCCCCTTCTTATATCCGATTTGTGCTCAATAATATGGTCCTTTAATCGTCTTGAGCATTTTCCCACATAAAACCCTTGGCATTGTACACATGTTGCCAGGTAAACTATCATAGTCATATTACATGTTGCCTGGTGTTTAATGTCATATCTTAATTTACTCACTGGATGCTCAGAAAACTTTTTATTACCAATGTCAGAACAACAACTACAACAGGGGACTGTTCCAGGTTTATACGCTATTTTATTCACCAAATTTACTTCAAAATCTTTATAACATAATTGTCTCTTCAGATTATTCATGTTTCTGTATGCAAATCGAGGTGTACTACCTAATATAACACGTAACTCAGGTTGAGACATTAAAATCTGCCAATTCTTTTTATTGTCTCCACAAATTTTGTCATACTATTATAAGTAGTAACGTATCTTAAAAAAGGAGGTGAAGTTACATCATTTTCTTTCATTATTAATGAATAATCATTAAAATGTGGGGGTGCCAAAGTGGTTCTGTTCTTTAGTATATTGTATTTTATTTCCATGACATAATCCTTATTATAACCTCTATTTAGAAATCCCTCACATAGAATTCCCATCTGTTCCTCACACTTTCTAAGATCTGTATTCAGTTTGCTAATTCTTAATAATTGACTTTTAATAATGCCACCAAACACATGTCGAGAATGCATACTTTTTGCGTGCATATATTTATTCACTTGTACATTCTTTTTATGTACACAAGTTTACAACTTATTATGTTTTTTATATAATTCGACATCTAAAAAAGATATTTTGCTATAAGAAAATTTCATGGAGAATTTTAAAAAATCCGTAGTATTGTTTAAGTATTGAGCAAAGCACTTTAACTGTTGTTCATCCCCTTCCCACAATAAGAAACAATCATCAACAAAATGCTGATAAAAGAGAACATTTTCTCTAAATGGATTATTACCACACATAACATATTGTTTCTCCCATTGACTTAAAACAATATTAGCATATGTGTTTGCCATGGGCGTGCCCATGGCTACACCTGATGTTTGTAAATACAGTTGCCCATTGAATAAAAACACATTATTTTCCAAAACAACTTCTGTTATACTACAAAGAGTTTCAATCTCTCTCCCCATCATATTCGCATTGCAACACAAAAACTCTTGAATTGCGTTTACTCCATATTCATTAGGTATCACAGTAAATAAAGAACCTATATCCAAGATCACCATCATATATTCTCGAATTCCATTATCACCATACCATGAATAAAGTTTTTTTAAGAAATCACCAGTATCTTTTATATAACTGGGACATACTGGCAGATATTTACTTAATTTTTTGTGAACATATATGGATAGGGGCTCCGTTGACCACCCTCTTCCTGAGACTATTGGTCTCATTGGTGGTACAGTGAGAGATTTATGTAACTTTGGTATTCCATATATAACCGGAATAACCGGACTTGGAACAGAAAAATAATTAAAAAGTTCAAGTGTGATATCCCCTTGCGTTTGCATTTCATAAACAAACATATTTATCTCACTAATAATCTTTCTGACATCACAAAATGAAATTTCTCTGAAAGTATGCTCATCATTCAAAAAACACCTCATAAGTCCAATGTATTCATTTTTATCAAAAATAACTGTCGCTCTGCCCTTATCAGCTTGTTTAATAATTATATTCTTATCATCACATAGTTGCTTGCAAGCTAAAAATTCAGCATATGCCATATTATAAGATCTCATCTTTAATCTCCCAGTGGAGACATCATTATATAGTTGTCTGAGCTCATCCTCACATACAATACTGTCGCAGATGACTGGTAAGCCACAAAGCTCTGTTTTAAATTTATCAAGCTTAATGCTAACTGCTGAGATGGAAAGTTTGCTGAACAAGGGTTTGCAATTTATTCCCAGCAGTAAGGACACGATTGTAGAAGCATTGACTGATTTGAAGACATTTATTAGAAATGTATGTTTAAAAATGTTGTTTAAGAACACGCAAAATGAGGCAATTGATAAGTTTAAAAAGAAAAGCACTTTCATTCCTAATAACTGTCCGATACTGGATGCATTCAGTATTGTATGTGCAACTATGTGATGATAACAATATCATTATTAAACAAGCTGATAAGGGCGGAGTGACAGTTATTTTTGATAAACATGAATACATTGGACTTATGAGGTGCTTTTTGAATGATGAACGTACTTTCAGAGAAATTTCATTTTGTGATGTCAGAAAGTTTATTAGTGAGATAAATATGTTTGTTTATGAAATGCAAACGCAAGGGGATATCACCCTTGAACTTTTTAATTATTTTTCTGTTCCAAGTCCGGTTATTCCAGTTATATATATGGAATACCGAAGTTACATAAATCTCTCACTGTACCACCAATGAGACCCATAGTCTCAGGAAGAGGGTGGTCAATGGAGCCGCTATCCATATATGTTCAGGAAAAATTAAGTAAATATCTGCCAGTATGTCCCAGTTATATAAAAGATACTGGTGATTTCTTAAAAAAAACTTTATTCATGGTATGGTGATAATGGAACTCGAGAATATATGATGGTGATGTTGGATATAGGTTATTTATTTACTGTGATACCTAATAAATATGGAGTAAATGCAATTCGAGAGTTTTTGTGTTGCAATGTGAATATGATGGGGAGAGAGATTGAAACTCTTTGTAGTATAATAGAAGTTGTTTTGGAAATAATGTGATTTTCTTTCATTATTAACGAATAATCAGGTGTAACATGGGCACGCATGGCAAAGTGGTTCTGTTCTTTAGTATATTGTTTTAAGTCAATGGGAGAAACAATATGTTATGTGTGGTAATAATCCATTTAGAGAAAATGTTCTCTTTTATCAGTGTTTTGTTGATGATTGTTTCTTATTGTGGGAAGGAGATGAACAAAAGTTAAAGTGCTTTGCTCAATACTTAAACAATACTACGGATTTTTTAAAATTCACCATGAAATTTTCTTATTGCAAAATGTCTTTTTTAGATGTCAAATTATATAAAAAACATAATAAGTTGGAAATTGTGTACATAGAAAGAATGTACAAGTGAATATACGCACGCAAAAAGTATGCATGCTCAACATGTGTATGGTTGCATTATTAAAAGTCAATTATTAAGAATTAGCAAACTGAATACAGATCTTAGAAAGTGTGAGGAACAGATGGGAATTCTATGTGAGGAATTTCAAAATAGAGGTTATAATAAGGATTATGTCATGGAAGTAAAAGACAATATACTAAAGAACAGAACCACTTTGGCACCCCCACATGTTAGTGATTATTCGTTAATAATGAAAGAAAATCACTTAACTTCACCTCCTGTTTTAAGATATGTTACTACTTATAACAGTATGACAAAATTTGTGAAGACAATAATTAAAAAGAATTGGTGGATTTTAACGTCTCAGTCTGAGTTACGTGTTATATTAGGTAGTACACCTCGATTTGCATATAGAAACATGAATAATCTGAAGAGATAATTATGTTATAAAGATTTTAAAGTAAATTTGGTGAATAAAATAGCGTATAAACCTGGAACAGTCCCCTGTTGTAGTTGTAGTTGTTGTTCTGACATTTGTGATAAAAGGTTTTTAGAGCATCCAGTGAGTAAATTAAGATATGACATTAAACACCAGGCAACATGTAATATGACTATGATAGTTTACCTGGCAACATGTGTACAATGCCAAGGGTTTTATGTGGGAAAATGCTCAAGACGATTAAAGGACCGTATTATTGAGCACAAATAGGATATAAGTTGGATCAAATGCTTTAGCAAAGCATAAAATGGATGAGGAAGTCTTACATAGCTTTAAATTTAAAGTTTTAGAGGTTGTATATAAAAATCTGAGGCTTGGAGACATAAACAATAAATTAGATTTGTCTGAATACAAGTGGATTATAAATCTCGAAGCTGACAGAGCACCTGGGCTTAATAATATGGTAACAATTAAACCTATGTTAGATTTTAAACAAAAACAGTATAAATAAGTCTTTATACTCATATGATAATCATGCTTTTTATTGAATAATTGTTAGGTTTAATCTTCATTTTCTATTTTTATTCAAAGTGTTTTTATATTGTTATATGTTTTTTTTTAAATTGAATGGTTAATGATTTGTGTGTTCTTATTGGATGGCTGTGTCATGTGTTGTATATTACTTCATTTAAATAAGATGATTTCAAATAATGTGTTTGAACACTGAAGAAGGGATATTTCCCGAAAGCTTTGTTTTTGTAATAAAGTGAGCATTTTCTATTTATTCGTTCTTAATGTATTCCCAGACAGGCTCATTTCTCTCAAGCAATGTTTCTCCAGGGTCACTTGAAAAACTAGCTTAAGTCTTCAAAGGGGATGATGATGTCAGATATTGCCAGATGTCCCAGAGAGAGTAAGGCAGTGCATCTGTAACGTATGCCAGCATGACTAGCTGGACTTTTCTAAAGAATTTTATGTCATTTGAATATCAAACTGATTTGTACAGATGCTTGTGTTAAAATGTATTTGTAACATTGCCTGTGTTAAAAATGTATCAACAGCAGGTCCTGCTAGACAGAAAATAAATATACATGTATGTCAGATTGTACTGTAACTGATGAAATGTATATATGTTAACAGAGGATGCTGGAAGAGAAGGGATTAAGCTCAACCCAGCTAACCTCAAGAAAAATAACCTGAAATTAAATGACTTTGTTTAGATGATAAAGATTTTATCTCTCAGGTTTGAATGCCGCCAAAGAAGTAATGTCTGGGCTGGGATCCTGCTCTTATTGTCCTTAGTGGGGAACTAATTGCTGCTCTGGGGTGCCAGACAATGGCTTGTTAGTCTCTGCAGGAAGGGTGGAAGTACTGGGATTGGTTTACAGTCTCTCAATGCTGGAATAAACCTTAGCAAAGCTCTATGTGTGGATTGTGACACATCTGTGCCAAATCATGGCTCAATGTTCTAGTGAGGGGATGTTGTGGGAACCACAGAATCAAGTGATTAGATGTGATGTCATTCTGTAGCCAGCACTGAAATTATATTTAGATACTAGTGAGAGATGTGATAGATAACACTCAGCACTCTGTTTTGGAACTGACATGACTACTCACCCACTTTATCTTGCCTCGCTTTAGTAAGTAACTTAAGTATGGAACAGTAATTCTTCAGTCAGTTAGGAAAATGTAGTGAGATTAGCTAAAAGTATTGTTTTTCTATATCTGTCTGAGTCTTTACCTCTGTGTTATTGGTTTATATTTCCTGTGAATTGAAACTCTGGTGTTTATTGTAAATACATATTCAGTATGTATATGTTTTCTATTTTATTATTTATTATTAATTATATTTATACCTATCATTGTGTCTGATCTTTTAGAAAACATTTTAACCTTTGAGAATAATTGCATTTATTTGGTCGCACTGTGACGTCATGCTCCTGAAAGTCTTGCTGATTGGTTAACATACCATTTGTATAAGTATTCATTTTATTAAGAGTAATTGTGTACTCTGGTAAGACACTTAAAGTAGATGGCTGGGGGCAGTGCATCTTCCTGGAGGTGGCATAGAAGGTAAATCTGCACCACACTTTCCCAGGTTTGTGTGTGTGTGTGTGTGTGTGTGTGTGTGTGTGTGTGTGTGTGTGTGTGTGTGTGTGTGTGTGTGTGTGTGTGTGTGTGTGTGTGTGTGTGAAATCAAATCTTAAAGAGTGTGTGTTTCTCAGTAAACATTCCCCACCTGTGTCAGTGGTGAGGATTCAGACTCCTTGATTACTGGCCAAGAGGAGGGACATCACACACATCATAAACCATTGTTTGCCACAATTAGCTGCAAACAATGGTCAGAGAAGGCTCTAAAGTCAACAGAGACTAAGCTGAAGACTGCAAGTTTACTGAAGAGAAAGCACAAGAGTTCATGGAAATATGCAGAACTCTAATATCTCAAAAAAAGATGAAATTGGTGAAAAGAATAGCAGTGCCTCTAAAAAGCAGATATGAGAACTATAGACCAGACATGTGGCCAAGCCAAGTATGGAAATTAGGTACATAAGGAAAGATGGTGGTGGAATTCAGAAGTGCAGGAAGTTATCAAAAGAAAATAATAGTACCAGGAAAAAGTGGCAGACAGAAAATATGAACCATGTTAAGAAGGAATAGTGAATGGCTAACAAAGAGGTTAAGAAAGCAGTTGCAATAGCAAAGAACAAGGAATCAGAGGTAATCTACCAGCTTCTAGAAAGTAAGTCAAACAATGGCACAAAGAAACTTTATCAGGTTGCAAGGCAAAGACAGAAAGGTAAAGAAGATAGTTATCAGACACCCTTCAAAAGGGATGTCAATAACAACCTGTTCACCAGTCCACATGACATCAAAGGCAAACAGCAGGAGTACATCCAGAAACTTCTGAATGAAGAAAACCTCTCCAAAAAAGGAGTACTGTCCAAGATGCTACTTGTGCTGAAATAAGAAGAGCAGCCCACCTTAGAAAAAATAAGAAGAGCACTAAGGATAATTAAATCAGGTGAGGTGACGGCACATGCAATCTCCTAAGAGTAGTCATAGCAGTATGGAGAAAAAGCTGCATCCCAGATGATTAATGAATAAGCATTCTGGTGCCAATGTACAAGACCAAATGGGACATTCACAACTGCGGACAGCATAGAGGTATGAAACTCCTTTCAGACTGCATGAACGTTCTGGATAGGATGATTGATAAATGAATATGCAAAGTAGTTGAAAGTATGATGGGAGATGAGCAATTCAGATTTAGATCAGTATGGAGCACAACCAAGCCAATGTTAGTTGAGAGACAGCTAGTTGAGAAGAAACTAGATATGAGGAAAGAATCCAACTAGGAATTCCTAGACTTGGAGAAAGTATGCCTGAAGGTCCCAAGAAAGCTGATTTGGGTAGTCTGATGATGATTTGAAGTCCCACAGACATGGGTGGAATTAGTGCAGCTATGGTCAAGAACCCAGCGACACAAATATGAACATTATTTAGGCTCACAAACTGGTTCTCAGTGGGTGTGGTTGTGCAACAGGGTTTAGCTCTGAGCCCACTACTGTTCATACTGATGATAGTTTACATTAGCAAACAGGTCAGAGTAGACAAATCAACAAAGCTGCTGTATGAAGGTGATGAAGAATTACAGGCAGATTATGAACAAAAGCTTTAGTAAATGTTTGAGAAATAGAATGCAAAACAAAAGGCACACAGGATGAAACTGAGTGCAGATAAGACAGTTATAATGGCAACAAATGGAGGGAATCAGAAGAAGTTGCAAACTGAGGAAGAACTGAAAGTAGTTGAACAGGTTGACAGCTTCAGGTGTCAGGGAGGTGTGGTTGAGGAGAAGGGAATTCTAAATGAGGAGGTCAAAGCTAGAATCAGAGGGGCTGCAGCCAACTGGCACAGAGATTCAGGGGTAGTGTGGGAGAAAGGAATACCATAGAAGCTAAAATGCAAGGTGTACAAAGCAGTGGTGCAACCAGTGATTCCGTGTGTTGCAGAAAACTGGACAGTAAAGGCAAAGTCATTGAGAAAGCAAGAGGTAATGGAGATGAAGTGCCTGGGACAGACAAAGAAATGAGGACATCAGAGCAGAAGTCCAAGTAGCTCCAACTGCAGAATAGGTCAAAGAAAAAAGATTATGGTGATCTGGGCACATATGCAGAAAAGGAGAACTCAATCTGGTAAAGAAAATTTGGGGTAGACACAAAGAAGGTGAGTGGAAATAAGGGCATCCAGTAAGCAGATGAATGAATTGTGAGTCATAACATCTACAACAGTAAGACATGTCTGCTAAAGAAGTTAGGACAGTGGCACTGAATTGAGAGAGACAGTGACAGTTGACACAACACCCAAACCGCATGTAGAGAATGGGAAAGTGAGGGGCATTAGATGTTAATGATGATGTTCTGCAGAGGTGATGGATTTTGAGAGATAACAGGTATCATAGGACTTTGAATAATCATTCCAGGAGAGAAATTTGCACTAAATGTATTAGATAATATATTGGAAATGTCTACAGGGTCCAATTAGGTTTTGCCATTTAGTGTGATTTATGTACATTGTTGAGTGTTGCTACTTAGTTTTCTAACTCAACTAAAGAAGGATTTGTAACTGTTCTTAGCTTTGGGTGCCAACCCAGGTTCATTGGTTAATAGTCTTTTTTTTTAATTCTTAGTTAAATTCTTAATATTATCCTTGATTTAGGGGGCCTTTAGATCTGTTATATACCTTAATGACTTTTTGGATTTTATTTATGTCAGTGGACCATTGTAGCTGGATCGTCATGGCATTGGCAATTCTGTGTATTTATTTATATTCATGTTACTATAAAACTCCATGACTGTATTTGCTGAGATGATATTGTTATATGTGAATTTCAAGACTTCATAGAATTTGGGGATATTTGTGAGCATGAAATCTTTGTTTCTGTTATATTGGTTTTAAGGGTTTAGATATGTTGAGGAAAAAAGGTTACTAGCTTATAGTCTGAATTATTCAGAGGGAGTTGATAGAGGAGCTTTGCATAATGATGCTCCATTTGTATGTCTGGTCCATTAAGTTTTTATTTATGTATTTATTTATTTATTTATTTATTTATTAGATCTAATATCTTCTGAGCTTATCCTATGGTGGAGGTAGAGGTATGCCGTCAATTGATGGTTATTTAAAGTCTCCCAGAATGATGAAGTTCCTATTTATGGGGGGGCTCATCCATGACATGTTGGAATCTAACATGCTCTTTTGGGATCAATGAAGGTGTCCTGTAACAAGCAATAAAGTGATTTTGTTTAATGTGAAGAGGCATTTGATACATTTCACTTGTGGAATCTGTCTAGTGGTGATAATATCTCTAACAAATATGGACATACCTCCATAGTTGCCATTGAGTTTAAAGAGATGCTAGGTATTAAACTCACATATGAAGGAGGTACTTTCTGGGCATTTAAACCAAGTTTTAGTGATTATACATACATGGATGTCTTCCAAATGCAGGAGAGGCTCAAGATAGGGCAGCTTGTTGTTTAAACATTTGCCATTGAACAGATAAACCTTAATATCATCCTGTTTTGATACTGATAAATTTGCAATGATTTTACCTAAAAAATACACTATGAGGCAGCAAGGACTTTAACCAGTATGTGGAAACCTTTGAACAAGAGATGGAGACAATTCCTTGCAAAACAAGTAGGACTGTCAAGCATCATGTTCCATGCTGACACATAGTGGATGCCCTAGAATTACACCAATTATTTAGCCAATTGTTGAAGCCAATCATCTTTTATTTGTACCTAGACATTATCTGTGGAGAATAAAGGACTCCGCTCAGTATCATGGCCTTGCCTGCATTTGTGACATGCAGAGATAACTCAGACATATCTTTCAGAATCTCTGTTTCATTTTTTTGCCCCAAGTCATTCACCCCCATATGCAGAACTTCCATATCATAGTTAGATTTGTTTGGTGCAGGGGTCCCAAGGGTCCTTGAGAGGTATGAGATTCTGGTACCTGAAAGGCAACTGACTGTTACCCTATGTTTCCCAGCCAAATTAGGGGGTTGTCTGTGTGTCTGTGTTTCTCACTACAGAATTACCAATCACTAAAGCATGTGTGTGTTTGGAGTGATGTCGTGTACTGAAATTGAAGACCTTTTTCTCAAGGTGACTCTTTGTTAAAGGAGAGCTACTATCTGATGCAATGTTTGATTTTGATTTTTGCTGATACTTGCTGGTCCAGAGGGCGTAGGTAAGGATCAGCATATGATATTATATTATGTGTCAAGTTTAAGTGCATAGCTCTGTTTTTTTTTTTTTTGTTTTTTTAATGAGAGTGCAGCCTCCATATTTTATAAATATTTGCACATCCCACAAACAGAGTCGCTTGTGTTTAGTAAGAGTTCATTATCTATGAGCATAATGATGTTGCTAAGCTGCTTTAGGATGCCTAATCCTTTTAGCCTGACAACAAAGGGGGTAGAATTAGGCTGGCCTTCCTTTTTGTCCATTGCGAAATCAAACTTGATTTGATTTACAGGGGCTTGCAGAGCTTAAACAACATATAGATGATGCAGTCTATTGACATAGTTATTTATTAAGTTATTGATTAAGTGATTCATAATGCATTTATGTAACTTAGGTTTAAATGCAACTGTGATAAGCAGAGCTCAGTATACTGAATAGCAGTGGTGCTGAATGTATTTGTAATGGCTGTGGACTATGTTCTAGATGTAGCACCACTAGGGGCTGATACAAGCTTTTAGGTTGCTGGGTGCTTGGCTCTGCACTTTATGCAGTTATGTGCAGCTTGCTGCACCTGTACTTAGTAAGAGGATATTTACTGATATGAAAAGTTACAGCAGAAAGTGCCTGCATCTGTGCAGTACACATCTCAACCCTCCTGAGTTAAGCATAGCTCCAAGCGCTATAAAATAAAGAGGGAAAATAAAAACTCCAATGAAAAACAGCTAATGCTCTAATAGTGTTTATCTTGGCAAGAACTAAACCAATTACCTTCCTCCTATTAGGATAACCACTACAAGTTCTAGATGACTTAAACACCTGTCCAAAACTGTCTATTTGCTGTAACATGGAAAGTGACACAAAACACAGCAAAAACAGGCAGCAGCACTGATAGCTTTTATGCTGTGCAATTTGCCTGAACTTTTAGTGACCTTTAGCTTTCAGTACAAGTTGCTAATACCTAAACACTAAATTTTACATATGATTGGGCCCTCCTATATAAAAAAAAATGGTGATCTGTTAGCAAGCTGAGGCCCTCCACTACACAGTTAATGGGTTGCAAGTGATTATTAGGTTAAAACTTGAATATTCAGGAAGAAATTCCATTGTCTAATATGTTGTTTTCCTCTGTATTTCAATACCTTGTATACTGAGACTTGACAAGTGCTGGAACACTTAAGGAGATATTTGAAGCCCAGTGTATTACATAAGACTAATTTTAAGATATTATTTAACAACAACAGTTGAAACCAGGAATTTTAGAGTTTTATATGTATTTAGTGACTTCAGTGATTGTTGCATATTTTATTCAATTCAGGGCAGTTTATATGGTGATAGTAATAATTTTAAGTAATACATTTTGTGTGTTATAAATTGTTGATATTTATTTGTTGTCACCTTAAATGTAAAAAGGTACAGGTATGTTATATAAATTTGGCTTGACTATATCTCAGGGCAGAAATGTACATTTTCAGGCACACACCTTGGTTGTCCGATAGTTGAACAGCTTCATGTCTATGGACCTAGTAATTTCTCAGACATATAACTAATACCTTGCTTAGTTAGATGGAGGTCAGCATCTTGGACAAAATGGAATGCCTTCAGAGATGCATAACTTCATATGTATTAAAAGCAATCTGCAATATAAGTCTCAAGCAAAAAAATCATATCAATAAGATGAATTAAAGCTGAAATTGTTCAGTAAGATGGCATTATGGCAAGTATATGTCTTTCAACAACTTCACATAACCAGAAGTCATTGATAATGTAAAAAAATTGTTTAGCTGGATGATATGTCCATCTCTTAAGAAATTTGAGTTTTACTTACATCTCGTCTCTTCATATGTACCTGTTCCCTGCTCTACACAGCATTAGTTTTCTCTGCTGTTTAAGTTAGCAGTCTGCATCCTGACAAATACATTGACATTTTGTGTAGACTGAAAAGCTAATATACATTTTAAAAGTGTAATTATTTTTACTGAATATTTTGATTTTATTTGCACTGTTTGCCTTGTGTATTGTTTAAAAATGTGCATCTTTTAATCTAAAATGAGATGCAAAAATAATTAGAAGCAATTTGCTCTATAATTTATTTTCAGACATGCATCTGAATAATTTCTGTTCAACTGTTCCTTAGAACCTAAATGCAATTTTGTCTCTGTTCTAGTTTATGAGACACGTCCACATACTGAAGAAGACAGATTGATGAGTCTCACAGTTCTTTATGCATGGTGATTGAGAAGTTCCAGAGTCCTTTATG